>NW_017306732.1:906086-945820 GCF_000935625.1 Nanorana parkeri
CATCTCTATCCCTCTATCATACACATAAAATAATGATAAAAGAAAACACTTAAGTAACTTGAATCGTTAAATAACGATTGGTGTCAGCAAAGCCTGACTTAGGAAAGCACCATCAGCCAGTAGTGGAAATGGTATTAATAGATGGAATTCATCACTCGGCATATGCTAAATCATTTGCTTTTCTCTTACCTGTGATTTATATCCTCGCATTTTGGCCATAAGCTCTGTTTCTGTTTTCTTCACAAATGTCTGACCAGGAGATCGTTTAAACTTGCAGGAAACTGTGGCACCCACTATATAGGAATAGGGGGTCCATTTGCACTTAGTGTGGGGAAGGGAGCTGGGGGACAGTCTATGATTGGAAAATTCGCACGTATGCCTATGTCAAAGAAACATATATATACGGTATATATGACAGATATCAGCTACATGTTACATTGCATAGATTATGGTGTGTTTTTTATTCTTCTAAATAATGACTAAGCTTACAATCTTGTTATAAATGTGATATGTAGCATGGTGCATAATGATGTGTTTTGGTTAAGAGTGAACCTTACTTACCTACAGTGCCAGACACAAATTATAATTATATTCAGCCCTTAGAACATAAGCTTTTCAGTTACACTTTAATACATGAATTGTTTTTCGGTATGCAAGATTAATTGAGGTATTATTATAAGAAGCCACCAAGTTAGTTAGTTTCAGCCTGGACGTTAGCAAATCTCCCTCAGCTGTTTATACAAGCAATGAATATGTTCAATTGTGTCTGCTCAGCTTTAAAGTGGGCTCGCTTTATTGGAATCATAGAGCCAGTTAATTTGTTTTTTAGAGGTGAGAAGTTCAAACATGATTTTGACTGGGAGGTTTATGAAAAAAAAAGGCGAAATACAATCGGAGCTTTTGTTCGCAATATCTGGTTCTGTTTAAGTTCTCTGTTGTCTTATGTCATAATATTATTAGCACAGAATTGCTTTGTCAGTCCGTGCCCAGTACACGCTTGTTCGGGGGCACGGCGTTTTTCCTAATCATTTCCTTCCTCAATCACACCGAAAGCAGGCTTTCTGCAAGTCTCATTTCTCAGCATGTTCTTGTGAGCTGATGATGGGTCTATCCCAATGCCAGCGAACACAAACACAATCAATTTAAACAACACTCCAAATACACAAATCTGAACACAGAGCTGGAATACACACTCTATACTATCCAAATACGGCCAATTTCAACTAATTCAAATGTCTAAATGGGTTTCAAATCGAAATATGACATGCGATACTAGGAAGGTAGTAGCTAATTACATTAGTAAGTGATTAAAGTTATTTATTACATTGATATATATATATATATAATTATATGAGGTAGAACCAGAATAATGTTTGGTACCTAGTGGGTGGTTCTATTGATATATATATATATATAAATATAATATACTGTTTTGTTGATTTGTCCTTTACTTTATCCATAATGTCTGAAGGTACTCTCATGGTACTGCAGATCTGCACGGTGCAATCTTAGTGATAAATAGCTACCAATGACAGTAGTGTACCTATAACAGCCATGGTTAACTCTCTGGCAATTACAGGGTTACCAAAACCATTTTTACTGGAGATCAAACGCAGGATAAATGAGAGCTACGCCCCTAGTAATAATGCTTTGTTATATTAGGGGGGATGAACTCATCCAAGTCCTTGTAAAGCACTTAACGTTAGACATAATGCTTGTTGGTAGTGAAAGGGTTTCCTGGATTATGAAGAGGCAGGAGATGAAAGGCCTGCACAGATCAAACTTAATTCATCCCATCACAAAATGTTTCTGAAGGTTTTTGCTGGTAACAAGGACAGCATGGCAGCGGATGACAGGAGCAGGAAGGACTTTGGTAGGGGCCAGGGAGGGGACCTGAGAGGACTTTCTATGTGCTATATCATCAAGCATTTTGATCTAATTTATCAGCCACCGCCTAGTCTTGGAGCTAACTAGGGCCACTCAGTGAGGTCAGGCAGAGCGCATTCCTCTCCACTTGCAATCCTTACATCGCTTTCCCCCTTAAGGCTAAATCATGGTTAAATCAATTGGTTCCGCTTTTAATTTATACATCAAGGCTTAGATGAAGCTCTGAACATTTGAAAATGATCAGTTTATGAAGTGCCAATTGCAGCCTCCCTGTGCACTACCAATCCCCAGGGTTTCCTAGGGTTGGGTCTCTTTCAATCATTTGGAAGGGTTTCCCACACTCCTGTTCTTTCCCAATCTTTTTTCCCCTTCTTGTCCTTTGTTCTTTCTTCTAAAGTCAACCTCTTTCATTACTTGACAATTTTATCTGGCCAAGGGCAAGAAAACTGTCCAGCCATGCAGGTGAAGGGCACAGTCCACAGCTTTCATCCTCCCAATACAAAAGAATTAGAGGCAGGCTTCCTTAGTCCTCATAGTGACTGTGCTCAGACGTGTGATCATTTGTTTCTGTGCCTCATCTCTACTCATTTCAATACAGATATTCGGGCTGTTGGCTGACTGAGGCTGATTTACTTAAGGAGTTGAGAATGTTCACATAATACATTTCACTTTTATTATCCAATCATGTGCAGATGAAATACATAAACAGGGATTTGGTTTTCATAATTGGGTAACTGACGTGAGTTTTCACAAAATGTACAGAACATTCTGAACTCCTTTAGTAAATCATCCTCACTATGTTGAATTTGCAGAGTGAATGTTAGTGAACAAGGTGAAGCTCTGGGCACTTTAAATACTCCATCACTTGGAAGGAACATAAAAAAAAGACCTTTCCAAGCATAGGATTGTAAGCTCTTAGGGCAGGGCCCTCCTTACCATTTTGTCTTGAATTGTATTGTAACTGTAATGTTCTCCTTATATTGTAAAGCACTGGGCAAACTGTTGGCACTATATAAATCCTAAATAATAATAATAAAATATAATAATAATAGTAATAATAATAATAATCATAATGTGATTGGATGTTTAACCTGAACACTAGTAGGTTAATTGGCTCCTATCTAAAGTTACATATTTACATAGTTAGTCAGGTTAGTCCATCCGGTTCAACCTATAGAAAAAAAAAAAGAAGAAAAGCCTAAACAGAATGCTATGCCCACAACCGCCCACTGTTGAACCAGATGAAAAATTGGCCCTATATGTATGGATGTGAGATAGACCTTAGATTGTAAGCTCCTTGAGGACAGGGACTGATGTGAATGTGCATTATGTAAAGCACTGTAAATTGTCAGCTTTATATAAATACCTGTAATAAATAAATACATAAACACAGCTTTAACCTATTCACTAACATTCAGTTTGCAGAGTGAGCAATATCTGTAATAAATAAATAAATACATAAACACAGCTTTAACCTATTAACTAACATTCACTTTGCAGAGTGAGCATTCACTTCTATTTAGGTAAACATGCTTTTCTCAATAAATAAATCAACCCCATGGTAACTTTCTTTGGATCAGGTCTTTAATATGCAACCATGCCTTTCATTTTACAGACAAGCTCAATCATCTCTATACAACTATGCAACTAATGTGTTTGTAATTGTTCCTCGGTTTATGATGACATCAACCCTTTTTACAGTTCTTGATTTATTAAAAAATGACGCTGTAGAAAAAAAAGGGATAGCACTACATTGTACCACGCACTGACAAAGCCATGACATAGTATAACAAGTATACACATTGTATAACAAGACGTCAGTCTGCTGTAGGTGACGTCATTATCATCCCGGCTTGCGCAAAGAAACCTGTCTATTGCATTTTGTGCTTCTGTCGACGCTGCAATGCAAATTTGCTCTGTGTCTGCTTTGTTCACAGCTTACTAAAGGGTTTAAACTTGAGTCTGGTGGCTCAGCCCATGCTGAATACAAGCACCGGATCAGCCTAGAATGAATACTGAGTCCATTTCACTTTCACCTAACCCTGTCTGTAGGGAGGGCAGGCTTAATAAATCTTCAACCTGGGAATAGAGACTTGCCGTCTAATCATGAACACCTCAAACAGTATTAGCGATCCTATACAATACATAGAAGTGCCTACAGGTCGGGGAAATCATTGCCCATTTAATCATTTTTTGGGGGATCACCATGAGCGCTTGTTCTTCTATTAATTTGGGCTTTTCATGTGCTTTTAGCAGCAGATAAAGTCTGCCCTTCTGGCTGTGCCCTGCATGGTGTACATAATCTTATTTAATAGCAGTCGTAGCCGTGGGAAAGCTTCATTCTATTACTAGAAGTAGCAGTATGGCTTACTGGACCGCATATGGGAAGAGATGAGAGGCAAACAATCGGTGTCATTGTTCTCCACCTATATTTCTAAAGGACCCGGCTGCTGATTATATTTTATTGGTTATGGGTAGTGTTTCCCCTCTCTTCTCATTAAAAGGTAACACCAGGTCGGCTAGAAACAGATTGTCCGCTTACATGGCTTGTAGAATGAAAGGACAGAGCACAGCTAACACGATTATCTTTGGAGAAGTTTTTTTTGAGATATGAGGGAGCCCTGCCAGGACTCCAGGGATGGATCTTCTGGTGGAGATGCTGAGGGTCATGGGATGACCTGTGAGAGTATTCCTCCTTTATCTTTCTGCTGTCTTCCTGTACTACTAGAGACTACGAGATTGGAAAATAAAGCAGACTACTTGTACTGCAGCAGTCTTATTATTATGTACAATGTAACAATTGCTGGAATTAACAACCAGTGTCATCATTTGTATCCAAACTGATAAAAGGGACTCCCAGAATTAGTGATTTGTGTCACATGGATGGAGACATTGGGGATGATTTTCTGAAGGAGAAGAAGCTGTTCACCTAGCAAAGTAAATGTTCACTTTGAAAAGTGTGAACTATTTGAAGAAACTGAATACTCCATCACAGGGAAGAAGGAAAAAAACAGGATTTTTGCAGTGATTAAGTATTCAAGATTAACACAGCTTGCATCATTCCCATTTCATTTTAAGGGTTTAAGGGTTTTAGGGTCCACACACACCAAAATCAAACTTGCAATTTCATACACTGTTGACATCCGTTGCATTGCTTTTTTTTAAACAAAAATTGCTTTTTTTGACAATCTTTCGTTTAAATAACATGTCCTGAGTGGACAAACTTCTATGTATTTTTTTTTTTACTTACATTGCGTTTACATGTATTTTTCATACGTCTCTTTGCACTGAAAAAAAGTAGAGCATGCTTTATCTTTTTCAGCTCACTGCAACGCAATGCAGCTGTGTGAACTGCTCCTATTAACCAGTTGACATCCGCGGTGTTAAACCCCCTTCCCATCCAGGCCATTTTTCAGTATTCAGCGCTGCGGTACTTTGACTGACATTTATTCCGTCATGCAGCGCTGTACTGAAATGAATTTTATACCCTTTTTTGAGGACAGATAGAGCTTTCATTTGGTGGTATTTATTCACCACTGGGGGTTTTTATTTTTTTACTATATTAAGGAAAAATCACCGAAATAAAAAAAAAAACAGTTTCCCCTATATTAAATGATAAAACATTTATTATTACCCAATTTTTTGGTAAAATATAAAAGACGGGGTCACGTCGGGTAAAAAGACACCAAAAATGTCAAGCCTTAAAATTGCGTGCGCGCCCAAAACCGCAAAAAACGATAATACCCAAAATTGGCCATAGGCGACGCTTTAAAAGCTGTTACCGCTCATCAGTTTAGTGTTATCAGTGAACTTACCATCTTGTCTTGAATTGTATTGTGATTGTAATGTCTACCTTATATTGTAAATTGCTGCACAAACTGTTGGCGCTATATAAATCCTGTATAATAATAATAATAAATGATTCCTGGCAGGGTCACGGGGATCGGGTAATACATAATAAAGCCGAGGCTACCACAGTATATTACACATTTCTATATACTTACACAGTGCCAAGCTGGACCAGTGTAAGCCAACCCATGCACTTGCCCCATAGTAGTCCCGGGCTTCAAACTGAGCACACATGGACATTGGGTGAAGAAGTTGGTGCAAAGTATGTGACAGTGTGGTGGACCTCGGCAGCATGATCTCAGTTGATGTAGAGCTTTAGGTAGGGTTGGGGGATGGGACTGTGGGCTACAACAGCTTGGGGGCAGAGGTCAAAGGATAAGGAAACTTTGTTTAAAAGTCTTTTTACCCTTTAAATTACCAAACACTTATTTTTTTCCAAATTTTGGATAGAGTGGCACAGGATTAGAACCCCTGTTTGGATTATACTGCTATTCAGGGCTTTGTTAGTCCTTGTTCACACCTAGGCATTCTGTAAACACATGGCAAATGCACACAAAAATGCACGCTTTGATGCACGTTTGCATAACCTGTCAAAAAGCACAATGGGTTTGCAGTGCCATTACTTATTAACACGGATGGGAAAATGCGCTTTTCCCTTGCATGTTAGCGCATGTTAAAATGTGCACAAAAAAATGCAGAATGCATGCCACACATTTTGCTACACAACCTCTTTTGCCGCTTTTGATGCATGTGCGGCACCCATTTAAATCAATAGGGACACATGTCAGGCGCGGGGAAAAACGGTGTGCGAATGCTTATGAACCCAACATGTGTTCCCGCTATTCCTAGGTATGAATGCGACCTTATCGCTGCTGTGCTGCAAAACATTAAGCAGGCATGGTCCACCACTGTCGTATCAAGAATCAGGTGCAGAGCACAGATGTGCAGCTAATGCTGGAGTGAATACATGTAGACAGGAAATGGCTAAAAAAAAGTTGGATGAGAGCAGCAGCACTTCAAAAAATTAATGAAAAAGCCCCCGAAAAACAGTATTTTAGAAGAAAAAAGGTTTTTGTTTATGATACACAATGCTTTAGCAAACTACATGTCTTTCAATTGGGGTTTATATCTACTTTACATGGGTGCAACTGGCACTCTGTGTGTTAACAATTTTACAGTTCCCTCAACAGGTAGAAGACCCTGCCCATAGCAGGATACATTTAAATCAAAAGGACACATGTCAGGCGCGGGGAAAAATGGTGTGCGAATGCTTATGAACCCAACATGTGTTCCCGCTATTCCTAGGTATGAATGCGACCTTATCGCTGCTGTGCTGCAAAACATTAAGCAGGCTTGGTCCACCACTGTCGTATCAAGAATCAGGTGCAGAGCACAGATGTGCAGCTAATGCTGGAGTGAATACATGTAGACAGGAAATGGCTAAAAAAAAAGTTGGATGAGAGCAGCAGCACTTCAAAAAATTAATGAAAAAGCCCCCGAAAAACAGTATTTTAGAAGAAAAAAGGTTTTTGTTTATGATACACAATGCTTTAGCAAACTACATGTCTTTCAATTGGGGTTTATATCTACTTTACATGGGTGCAACTGGCACTCTGTGTGTTAACAATTTTACAGTTCCCTCAACAGGTAGAAGACCCTGCCCATAGCAGGATACAATAACACAGCTTTGACCTATCAAAACAGGGCTTCTAATTAGCAAAAACTAATAGTGACTGTTCGTAAAAGGTAAACTTACAGGATAAAAACATAGGCATTGAGAACAGCCCAGTTTATAAATGCTGGTAAAACACTGGTAGATTTTTAACAAAGTTTCATAGGACAAACCTCGTCAGAACATTTGATATTGCCATACGAGACTTGACAAATGCTCTTTGAAATTTTGTTTGATTTTAACATTTGATTTTGGAATGAATGCAGTTTCTTGAATGCAAAACCCACATTCCGCTTAGAATTTTGTTCTTTCCATCCTGCCTTCTCATTTTTTTTCTGTCTCTATGGTCAAAATCCATAGTAATTTTAACCTCATCAGAGAAGAAATTCCAGCTAGACCAGTTGGCCACAAAGCATCTAATTCTAAGACTCCCATTTCTCTCAGCAGGGTAGAAACAGGCTCCTACAAAGGTGCAGGCTCTGGACTTTTAACGTGTTAATAAGACCCCCTGCAGTGAGGCTAAAACTGAGGATGTGGGCACGCCAAGAGCTTGACCAGCTTCGGCTTTCAGCATGGCTCAGCTGAGCCGATGCATATGCGTTCGGCTTGACTAAGCCTCTCGGCCAGGTTCTGGACTGTACTGGCTATTGTGAATAGCCCGTACAGCACCCCTTCGGTTCAGTAGAAAAGCATTGGGACATTACTATTGGCTATTTCAATTTGCAATAGCCAATAGTAAACTAGCATTGTACCCGCCCTCTGCTGATGGACCTGATGGGGAACTAGCCGAAGGATCGGCCGAAGCTACGGCTAGATCCTTCGGCAGCTTCGTGAATAGACCCTCTGGTCTTGAAGTGGTTAAGCCACATTAAATTACTCTCTCCCTCTCTCCCTGCCAAATTATATTTTTTTTAATGCTTGCATTGTTACAAGTCTCAAATGGCAGTGCCCAGCTACCCATGCCCATTTTTATCAAAAGCTTGCAAATTGGCCTTGAAAAGGCTGGAAAAAAATAAGCAGATTCGCTTTCTCTAGACCAGTGGTTCTCAACTCGTGGGTCGCGACCCAAAAGTGGAAGTTGGGTTCAGCACTATGATTGGATTCAGTGCTATGTTTGGAACAACTGACCAAAACACCTATATGAACTTGATAAACATTCTATTCCAAAAACACAGACATAAATACAGAGTCCTCTCCCCTTTGCAGCTATAGCATCCCCCACTTGTCAAACCATGTTTTAATAGACTTGGCTTTGCGCACCTGAACTCAATCATTTGGAGGGGTATCAATAAAGTATATGGACTATTCATATTATTGACAACTCACTGGAGCATTATCAGTGAACAAAACTTTGCTGCAGTCTATTCCCAGGGACCTGATTATTTTGTCTTTGGGGGTTGCAGTCTTGCAAGTGGCACAACGTAGAGATGGTAAAGCCAAGTTTTTAATGACATTGCACATGTCAAAGTTACTTTGCTCCCTGTGGCATTTGTGTGTCACTGATGGCTGCAAAGCAATGAGCGTTTAGAGAGTGGGAGTAGTTACGGATGTCAAAATTACCATATCAGTAACAACACTATTTAGTTTGCTTTCATTGCATGTATTGGGGAAAGGAAGAGTGAATTTAGAACAGTTGATGGAGCAGATTATGAGGGATTATGTTTACATGCTTGTGGAAGGGAAAGGCTCACTTTAATTCTTGCCTGTAGTTGCTCTTATAGCTCACTGATTAATTTTTGAAACATAATTTAAATGGGCAATTTGGATTTAAGCTGCTGTTTCCATATAATGGAAGCTACAAAGAAAAAGATCATAAAAATGCAATTAAGAAACTGCTGAAAAGAGTTTACCTTCATATTGCTCATCCCTTTATGCTACCTAACTATTCCCTAAAATTGCTAGCAGATGGACAGAAAAGCCAGAAAACTGTGATGAAATCAAGACTGGGGCATACATGGCAAATGAGGCTTGTAACGTATTTTTAATGACAATATTCAAGACTAGGGAGCATGGTACACAACCTCCCCTATAATACCATTGTCCAGGCTGAACATTCTAGTTTTCTTACCATTTTAGAAACTGAGAAATCACCTAATAATATTATAGCTGAATTTTGGGCAAAGATTAAAATCACAATCTTTTAAAATATGTATTTTTATACACTCAGCTTAAATTCTTGATATGCAGAAGTAATAAGACCGAGAGAGGGAGGGACAGCACTAGGACCTAATTAGGCACTGTTAGATGCATATGTGCTGACTAGGGATGAGGCTCAGGATCACCATTACCATGGGTTCTAGGCTAGCCCTGTAGTTTTTTTTTTCAGATTTGCAGTTCTGGCAAACTATGCGCAGATTCACGTGGGAGAATTATTTTAAAGCCATATTGAACTGCATGGCCTTTAAACTATTGGCAGCAGGCTTAGAAGGGCCAGTAAGGTGGTCTTTTGGTTAAGCCAGCCCCCTCAATATAAAGTAGCATACATAGAGCAACCACAGTGCCAGTGAATTGGAAGCTGCTGCAAGGAAGCTGTACTTTTATTCTGATTGTCAGCTCTTTGGGCAAACAACCCCTTTGTTGCTTTTTTTTGTTCTTTTTGTTTGTTTTGTCTTCATTTTATTTTGTGGTTGCTCTATTGTCAGGGGTCATTTTAAGCTGCTGTCCTGTGCACAGCAAACTTTTTTTGTTGCAATTTTTTCTCAGGGGTGGTAGTTTTAATTTATATTGGGGTTATATTGTTTTTTTATTTTATGTTGATAGGGCCTCTTTTTTAAGTTAAAGTGTTTATTTCTTTTTTTTTTTGCTACAAAGCTTTCCTTAAAAAAAAGTTTGGGTGCTTAAAGTGGAACATTCACTTGTTCACTAACCATCTGTTCTTGGAGATGCCTTTTTTTGCAGCATCCTGTAAAAGAAAATAATTTTTTTTTTAGCCCAGCATCCCTGATGAAAACTATACTGCTGCTGGACAATTTTACACTGCTTTATTCTCTGCAGTATCTTAAAGGAGATCTATGAGGTGAATGATTTCCACTCATCCTCATAGTTAAAGCCGACCTGTGACACAGAAGCTGTCACAGGTTGGCTCTATCGATCGGGAAGTGAGCAGAAACATGCACCAATCTGACCACTTCTCAATCGTCTCCCTGCAGTGAGCGGTGACTGTCAGTCACCGCTGTCTGCAGGGATTCCCCCCCCTCTCCAATCCTCCAGCGCTGAGTGGAGGAACGGACAGGGGGAGGGGGCGGGCACAGCTGCCTCTGCCTCTAGATAGGCAGAGCCAGCTGCCAATCACGCAGCTGGGTGGATCTTGACCGTAATGTCGGGATTCGTCTCGGCTGCGGAGCTCACAGTATATTGCGGGCAATAGCCCGCTATATACTGAGCTTTGGGTCACGGGAGGATGCTAGAATATGTCCTCTCGTGACCCTAAAGAGAACTATGGGGAAAAACACTTACCCCATAGTTCTCTTTTAAGTCTTTTATCAAACTGCTGTTTGTGATTTTCGTCTTAGTAAATGTAGGCTTAGCCTTACTATTTAAAGTGGAAGTAAAGCTTAAAGATAAATAAATAAGTTAACAGGTAGGGTTTTTTTTATGACAGAAGAGACTCTGTATACTCCAAAGACATGCTGGTAGGTTCATTGGCTCCTGTCTAAATTTACCCTGTATACATGAAATATAGGGACCTTAGTAAATTGGGGCTAAGTAAATTGTCTGCACTATATAAATACCTGTAATAATAATAACAATAATAATAAAAAATCCTGCCTCCTCAAAGGATTTCTCCTCACAATGCTTCCTATGGGATTTCTGGTGCTCTATTCACACCAGTGCAGTCCGTTCTGCTGCAGTCAGAAAAAATACTGCTTTCCCTATTTTAGCTGCATCGGATTGCACCGGAACGCATCAAAACACATGCAAACGTACTGGGACACACTGAAATCCCATTTTAAGCAACCCCCCTGCAAAAAAATAAAAACGCATCAATCGTGGCAAAATCGCAGTACAATATGGCAAAACGCATTGCATCGCAGCTACACAGACACGCGCAATTCTGATGTGAACTAGCCCTTAGCATTTGTGAGCACCGAGACATGCATGCATAACTCAGAGCACAAGCTTGTCAACCTCCTGTGCCGAAATGAAATAATTCCCGTGTGCATGCACGGGAGTTACAATAAAACCCGGCCTGGCCAATCAATAGGCCAAAGACGCCAAACATGGATGAAGACCTGGAGAAGATGGAAGTGCCAGTGGTAAGGGAGAGTGCTGACATTGCAGCACTGAAGGGAATTGCCTGTAAAAGAAGTTGGCCATAGTCCAAATACCTCTTGGGGGTCTAAAATATCAGTTTTAGTTTTGCTCCTTGAAATGACTTGCTGCTGGGCAATTGTACACTGTTTTATTATCTGCAGTCTCTTCTTTCCTAATAATTGCTCGATAGAATTTGGCCACAGGCAGGACAGTTTTGTATCAATGGAATTAAGGAAAGCCACAGCAAATAACTGATGGATTTATACTTGCTGGTCAAGGCGGGTCTGTTACATTTTGATGAAAAAGCACGTGTCCCTGCTAAACCTACCAGAAAAAAAGGTATCGAAATTAATCAGATTGTGGTGTACAAAAGCCAAGCTAATTGTAAAAGAAAAAAAAATTCACAGCCAAACATGAGAGATAAATGCTGCCTCTGAGACTGTTCTTGAAAATAGTACTGTTCCTACAACACAACAGCACCCTGTTCTTTAAACGATTTATATATTTTCAATGTAGCCCTCTTGTTCCCAATGGCAGTGCCTAGCTTCCCATGGCTTTTGTTTTAAGTGTTTTGCAAATTAGCCTTAAAAATGGCCAGAATTTAGCAACAAGGGTGTACAGTAGATTTCTGACAGATCAACATTTTATGTAATTTTACAGTAAATTCATCTTTTAATGTGGGGAACACATGGCAAAATGTGCATGTATTGCAGAGGTGTACTGGATATTTAAAATGTTAAACTTTAAAGCTGAGCTCCAGTCAAGAAATTAAATATGCAGTGGAAATACATATATACAGTAGCACCTGTTTTTCTGCCAACTAGTTTGTAAATCCATGAAGCCAGTTTTAAGATCCAGATACACCCGCCAGATGGCACTGGCATATTCCCAACCTCCACTGCAGCAGCAGGACAACTTAAGCTGGCCATACACCAGTGTTGGAAATACACCGTTTGTTAGAAACAAAATTCATTTTTTGAATGTTAGTTTGATTACCTAATAGTTAATGAGGTTATATCAATCACCCATTTCGACCGTAGGGATGAAAAAACTTGAAGACGCAGCATGGAAACTTTTTGTCCGAAATTCTAACAGTGAATATGGTATTTATTCAAGAAACTACATAAAAAAAAAAAACTAATGTTAAAATTTCAAATGACATTCGTCAGGTCTCTTATGGCATTATCGAATATTCTGATGAGATTTTTCGTATGAATGTTTCTATTAAAATCTACTGGTGTACGGCCAGCTTTAGTGAGAAATGCACCTATAACTGAGTTATTTGACAGTGAAGACACAATAATGAGGTAATTTCTCTACTCACTCCCCTGGTTTTCCTCCTGTCAGCATGTTCCCTGTCATCAAATGTGGTGAGCAGAGCCTGTGTACTGACCAGCATGATTTCTGCTGTGCAGAGAATTCAAAGAGATTGATACCAAGACAGGTTCTGTTACTTACATTTAAAAGTATATTTAATTAATATTTTTACAGAATACATAATTTTATTAATCAGTGTTTTTTTTTATAGCCATCTTGAGTATTGCAATGGTAGCTGTTTTTTTTAATTTTTATAATTGCTGTGACACTAATTTAAAAAAAGTATACCACTGGTGTTGGGTTTTAATAATAATAATGCTCACTGTCTCTTTACTCTTTTCAAGGGATTTTACATTTTTGCTCAATATAAAATGAAACTATAAGGGTGGCAGCAGAAATAATGATCACGGAAAAGGTCAAGCCGTATATACAAAAAAAGAACTGTATGACTTTAAAGGGCTCTGCAAATTGTGTTCTTTATGGAACAAAACAACCTGAGTGTAATTTAAGAAAAACAACAAATCTTTCTGTGCTGCAATTGAGGTCACATGGCTTTGACTGTGAAACAAGTAAAATAATGTAAAATAAAAAGGAACCATGTATGGTAACTCTTTATGTCAGCATGTCATAGCTGAGCAGATCTGAATCAGGAATGAAAAAAACCCCCTTATATCACATTTAGGGGTCTATTCACGAAGCTGCCGAAGGATCTGGCCATAGCTTCGGCCGATCCTTCGGCTAGCTGCGGCCCCAGGACCCCTTCGGTTCAGTAGAACTGAAGGGGTGCTGTAGGGGCTATTCACAATAGCCCGTACAGCTCCCGATCGTGGCCGAGCGGCTCAGCCAAGCCGACGCATATGCATCGGCTCGGCTAAGAGAGCATGTTCAGCCGACCCAAAGCCACCCGAAGCAAGCCGATGTATGGCTCATTTCAGCCGATGTACGGCTGAAATCAGCCGTACCAGCCTGAAGTGAATAGACGAACTGTGTTTGACTCACTTCACTTCAGATCGGTCATTCACTCGGCTGCCCTCAGCAGCTTAGTGAATAGACCCATTAGAGATGAGCAAATGTGTCTGGGTTTGGTTCATGGAACGTTTGTTAAACCCATCATGGAGTCTGAAAAATTGTGAACCTCCTAAATCTTAAAAATCAGTTCTTGCCATTTTTAGGGCTAATATGCAAGGGATTGTCAAAAAAGAGCATGGGGAGTTGGACATTGTTACGGGGGATGAGTACCAATGCAAATTATTAAAAAAAAATATCATATAATGTGAAGAGTTTTTAGCTTTTAATAGAGCTTTGAGGGCCTGTTCACATGAGTTTCAGGTCCTGATCAGGTCCGGGTCAGGTGCGGATCTGCAGACGTGGTGCTATGTGTTTTTGCTGCGTTTTCGTTGCATTTTTGCCGCGTGTTTGATGCGTTCCAGTAAAAAAATTTTTTTTTTTGCTGGAGTGGGGCTATCAGTATGTTAGCTGCAGTGCAGTGCATTTTTGATGCGTTTTGCATTTCCGGACCGTTTCCTGACCGTACAAAATGTGACATGCAGTATTTTTCTGTCGTAACCTGAACGGACTGCGCATGTGAGAACTGTAGCCCGTAAGACACATAGGGATACATTGGGATGCATTTTTAGTGCAGGAGCGTACGGATCAGGTCAGCACAGAAAACGGACGTCGTGTGAACAGGCCCTAAGGGTGTCATGGGAAAAACACCAAACCTTTAAAGCAGGGGTCTCTAAATGGTGGACCGTGGTCTGGATCCGGAACGAGCAGCGGTTCTATCTGGACCGTGATCGCCGACTAGGTTATGGCTGGCTGACAGTGGATGCCACAGCCTACGAGGCCGATGCATCTACAGCCATCCATAACTCCCTGCAGGTCCCCTTTCCTCCTTTGGCTCCTTTTTCCATTGGCTGCTAGTACCATAGCGTTCCTAACAACCAATGATGTCACTTTGTTCCTGCCCAGCATTAAATGAGAACTCTGGGGTAACCTTTTTTTCCCTATAGTTCTCTTTAGGGTCATGGGAGAGCACCACAGCTGGGACAGATCCCAACAATACCTATCTAGAGGTAGAGCCAGCTATCCTCATCTCCTCCCCCATCCGTTCCTCCAGTCAGCGTTGGAGGATGAGAGAGGGGAGGGTGGAATCCCTGCGGAGAGCAGTGACTGACAGTCATCGCTCTATGCAGGGAGACGAACAGAAAGTGAGCGAGCGGCGGTTTTCGCTCAGTTCCTGATCAAAAGAGCCGACATGTGACAGTTTAAATGTCACACTAATTTACTGACCTCATAGTTCTCCTTTAATAGTATTGTCTTCCATCCTTCCATGCAGCCTGAAGTCTGCCCTACCTCCCGGCTCCTCCCATCCTGCCTCCTTGCTCATTAAGTGATTGACAGCAGCAGAGGGCGGGTGCAGTAGCTAGTTTGCTATTGGCTATTGCAAAGTGAAATAGCCAATAGGAATCTAGCTATGCATTCCTATGGTGTTTTTTTTTATTCTGACGGAAGCAGAACTGCCCGGCCAATAGAAAACAGTTGGGCGGAGCTAGCTGTCACTGCTAGCTCCGCCCAATCGTTTTCCATTTTGTTTTCTATTTTTTTAAACAATTTTTCTATTCTGCTTGGTACCACAGGGGTACCGAGCAGAATAGCCGAGCCGAATGTTGGATCGGCTGAGTCGAACTCCTTCTTAAGCCACATGAAGCAAGCCGATGTACGGCTGATTTCAACCGATATTCGGCTGAAATCAGCCGTACAAGCCTGAAGTGAATAGCCGAACAGCATTCGGCTCACTTCACTTTGGGTCGGTTATTCACTCGGCTGCCTACGGCAGCTTAGTGAATAGACCCTTAAGTCTTTCTATAAGGACAAATCATTGGGAAGGTCCTGAGAAAAACCTGGAATCAGCAATGTTGCCTGCTGCAAGTAAGCATCTAAGATAAGAATTTTTTTAAAAATATATTTTTTCCAGTAAGCTGTGTGAATAGGAACACATAACAAATATATAGAGGAGTTTTCTCAAATTTGACTGCAAAAGTGGAAATACACTTTAAAACTCATATAAACTTTAATACCTGGTGATAGTGATATAAAGGTCTTTGTTTTGTGTTATGGCTCTCTCTCCAACAATCTCCTGCCTGCAAATCACCCTGTCACATACCTTACCAAAGGAAAAGATACGTTTCTGTGCTTATGCACATTGCCCAAGAAAATGAAACTATTTTTACCAAAAAAAGGCCTTTAAAAAAATTGCAACCAGCAAAAATATGCCCTATGAAAAAACACATGCAGCCGTTTATCAGTGAAGTGCTTGTGGACTCAAGGACAGACTGTGAAAAATGTAAGCAAAAAATAGGATACACATCACCTCCGTTAAGATTTAAAAAAAACTTGTGCTCCTTCCACTCCCAAATTCAACATTAGTTTTTTTTCTGTGATTCCTGCATCCATTATGATGGTTCAGTACTGGGGGTAGCCAAGGTAAGGCATGGCTCACATTGGCGACCAATGACCTTAAAGCAACTCTGTCAGCTTTTGTCAGTCTCTTCAAGTGTTGGATGCCTGTGTCCCTTATAATGCTGCAGGACTTAGAAGTGATGTGAGAATGGAAATACAGCTTTGTTCTGCATTGCAAAAGAATTGATAAATACCCCTCCCCATTGTGTGCAGGATTGTACAGGATCATGGCAGTCAGCAGGGCAATAAATCACAAAAATCACAACTTACTAATGCCTTCATTGCATGGTCCTTGCTCGGTTCTGCCATTTTGATGGATATCAGGCTGGGAGTAGGTATTTTCTGTATCAGAGAATGACAGCTACATGCCTATAACTTTGATTCACTGTCCTGTCCTGTCATATATTCAATCAATTCACCATTTTGCTATTTAAATTGTATCTCCACTTTTGTAGTCAAATTTGAGAAAATCCCACTTTATGTTTGTTATGTGTTTCCATTCACACAGCATACCTACACATCATTTAAAAAAAAAATATATGTCTTACCTTTTAGCTGTTTCTTTGGTGAAGGCATTTGTGCAGATTCCACGCTACTCTGAGCAGTTTTGAAAGACTAGATGGTCAGAATGATAATGAAATCTGCAAGCACAATACAGACAGGGTTGCTTAGAGTAAACATAAACTTAACTTCATAGGGGGGAAGCTTGGCCGAATTTTTAAGCAAATAAAAAGCATATAAAATTGTAATGAACAATTATTTATTTATGTATTTTTTAAATTATGCAATGTAAACAGGAATATGTAACACATATAAAACAGGCATTATCCTAATTTGGCTGCAACAGTGAAATTACTCTTTAAATAATGCTAATCAGGGCTGTATTTAGACATCACACTTCTCTAGTCATACAAAAGATAGTGTCCTTATCTGTATGTTCCGCCATGTGATCATTTATGAAAAATGAATGTGCTGGCAAAATGCTGTCTGCTCTACTGTATACTCAGAGCTACTTTTGAGCTCTACAGACCAGCAAACAAAAGAAACAAGAGAGTACATGTTTCTTGAACTATAATGAGTCTTCTGACTCTTCCAGACATTCCTTGCGCACACTTCCCCCTATAGTTCATTGTTTAAAATTTGCCACAAATGTCAAAAAGTAGTCAGAGGAGGGCAAGAAAAAAACAAAAATAAATTATTAATCTGTAAATTAAGATGCTTTGGGCTACTTCCTTTACCCTGATGCTCTGACACTACACAAAAATGACTTTAAAGTCAAATGAAGCCCTGATACACAGTTGGATCTAATCTTGGTAGCTTTGGCAGAAAAATCAAACAATATACAGCATTTTGCATTGAACACATCCTTTGGTATATATGACATATATTTATATATGATATATGATATAAGCTATTTTCTATAGTTTCTTTCTTAAATCTCACCTGTGTCCTGGAAAATGAGAGACACACTTACAAAGCAAGTACTATATATTGGAAACATCTGTTTTGACTTTTGGGAAATGTCGTAAAAATTTGTGGACAATGTGAAACATTTTGGTACTTTCCCTGTTTCAGTTAGGCTATTTGATATTGTGAACGTAGAACTGTTTGAACTTTGGAAGATCTTGCTTCTCTAGTGTTTTTCCTCATGGTTTTAGACATGTAATATTAGAGCAGGTGTGATTTATACATGTTACACTGTAAATTATTGTTGTTTTTATAGGGCAAGACTCATTCTAAATGGACACAATTTGACCATAGCAAGTGATGAATGCACACAAACTATACAGTATTCTTTGCTTTTTGGATACGTGACGTGAAAATTATAGAGAATAGAGATAAGTAAATTGTTCTATGTAAAGATGGACTATATTAAAGTTGACCTTTACACTCAAAAAATCAAAATCTATCAATGCATTCCTTGACATTAGCTTTCTATCACAGTAGTTGCAACTGGAAGCTACACTCGTTGTCAAATGGACTCCTGGGCTGTTCTGTATTCAGGCAGAATGAATTGAAACCTTATCGCAACAGCTGTAATAAGCTTTTCTTTTGTATATACATAATGACTGCATTGTCATTGGGAAGTCATTGCAGGGATGCACTGCCCCTTTGTCTCCATAACGTAGGTAGGAACCATCAGATTCAATTCAGGAACTGGCCACAGTGCTCTTTAAGAGATACATATGTATGTCCACTATTGGGCAAGTACTGTAGGTCGTCACTCCCTATCTGGTGAGGTTTTGTGAAAAATATTTGCAGTGAACCCCCTGCACTCCAAGGGCTAAACTCTCATTAGTCTAGGGGTAATGGAATAAGATGTAATATTTAGCTTATTCATGGCTTAGCAGGACTTAGAAGTGATCCTCAGCAACTGACTGGTGGGCCAAACTGTCCTACATACAATGCAGAGCTGCTGGTCCTGCATAATATTTAATGATTTAAGAAAGCCTGCACCCATCAGAGCTGTGAAGGTAAGCAACGGGGAGACCAGCCGCACAGAGTGACGGAAGCATGCAGTAATTATTACAGCGTATTCCTCTACCCCTAGACTTAACAAGTATTTAACCCCTGTAGTGCAGGAGGGCGCACAGCAAGGGTAATTTTTTTACTGCTGCCCAAAGTGGGGCTTTAAAAATCCATATATACAATAAGGGTAATTTATCAAAACTGGAACCGCCAGAATCTATAGCAGTTGCCCATAGCATCCAATCAGCTTCTATCTTTCCTTTTCAAAGCTTAATTAACCTCCCTGGCGGTAATCCAGAGTCTGGCTCGGGTTGAATTTTTAATGCTAGGAGCGGTAACCCCGAGCCAGACTCGGGGTTGCAACTGAAGATAAAAGCTGATTGGTTACTGGGGCAACTGTTCCAGATTCTGTCTGCTCCAGTTTAGATAAATTCCCTCCACTGTGTAGCGCAAAATCTAAATGTGTCAGAGTGTTACATGGTGGGTTTCCACTTCAGAGTTATATGCCAAGATCCCAGATAGGGAGGAAAAACTCCTGTCCACACTGCTGCAGCTGGCCATACACTAGTAGATGTTTTGATCTGGGAAGTAAAAGTTTGGTTATACTTCCCGAATCAGTTTCTACTGTGTTAAATATAGGAGGACTGTGGGTATGAGGCCCTTCTTCCTCAGCCAAATTCTCCTATGTTTGAGGGCTGGTTCACACCTAAGCACTAGTGTAATGTACACTAGGTGCATTGGTATTCGATTGAATAGCACCCCAACACACTTCCCAGTGGCTGTGCATGCACTACTTTTTCCCACCACACTGCAACGCACAGTATTGAGTGTCAAATAAATGGTAATGCACCTAGCGAATGGTACCGCACGCAAGGTGCATTGTGTGATAGCATACGCTAAACGCACAGTATTGTGCATTTAATGTGGCACTTAGGTATGAAACACCTCTGAAGATACTTGTGTTTGCATGCTTGTAGCTACATAAAAGCAGGCTAAAGTGTTCCTGGATGCACATATTTCCATATTTTCCTAAAATGTTTTATTGAAACATACCATTCAGCAGCAAGCAACTTGTTTAATGTGCCTTAAATGACATGTTTTGGGGATGCTTTTAACATGTTGGCGAAGTGGTGCATCTGTATGAAGTACAAAAAGTTTGATCTAAAAGAAAAACAAATTGCCACTGAATCAAACTTCTCGCCCCTTATCTAGACATGCAGCCTGACTGGCTACATGTTCAGCTGAACCATACAAGGCCACATGTCCTCAATAGTGGGAAGGGTACTTAGTTAGGGCCCCCCTTCCTGGCAAGGCACCTTGTCCCCACATGGGCCTTATTCCCTCATCACTGGCCCAGTGAATATGGATGTCTGCAGGGAGCTGGACTTGTTGGAATCTGAAATCCCACATTTAGAATAAGGACCCCACACCTGAATAAGTAAGAGGTACATGGTACCCCATGTTACTCAATCACAAAAAAAACTCAAAGTAAATAAGCATATACACCATTAAAAAAGTCCTTTATTAAAAACAAAAACATGCCCCAATGTAAATCCAATGTTAATAACATTCTCCAGCAATGTAGATCTATTGTCATTTATGATAAACGACGCCTAACAACTCACCAACACACAATGACCTGTGCCAACAGTCCTCTCCCATCACGCTCCCATTGCAAATTACGTTTCACTAACGCTGCTGGAATGTAAACAGCAACTCTGGGGGAACCTGACATCACACAGGATCCCTGGCAGCTTGTTTACAATGTGGAAGAAATCAGAGGATGGGAAGGTAATCATTTAGTGGCGGTAGATGAAACTTAGCAACATTATTCCAGTGTTTTATCCTGCCAATGCAATTAACTGCAAACATGTTCCTGGTTTAAATGCCTTTGCTACTCTGTACATTCCTAAGTACCCTACTCTTCATGACAGAGTTTCACAGATACATGGCATGCTGGGAACTCTTAAGCACTGCACTCACAAGGTTTGATGATCCGCCTGAGAGCTGAAGAGGGTGGGAGTCTATCTTCAAGGTTGCCATTAGTGATTGGATATCACGCTTGTTGAACAATTCGGCATGTTGTTAAAGTGGCAAGGCCCACAATCTTCAGACCTTCCTTCGATCTTCCATGTTAGCAACCCAGCAGGTCTCCTCACTGCTTTGGAGCAGCTAGATAAGTGTTATAGCAGTCCAGAAGCTATAGAATATTTAGAGTTCAAGAGGTTCCAGACTTTCCTAAGATACCTGGTAGCATAATCAGATTTTTTGGAAACTGAAGAAGTGATCTTTTGCTTGAATTACAACTTGCTAAGGCAGATCTTTACTGTTATTAGCATAAGATGTGCTTCTGTCTCTCTCTCTCCTCTGGCCAAGCATTGATCGCTGCCAGTGACATCCCCTCCACTCCTAAAGGCCTGCTGTGTGTGATGTCTTCATTGCATTCTATTTTTACATCACAATCCTAGAACTCTGGACTTGTAACAGTGCATAGCTAACTGACTCCTGTGCCGACTGCCTTTTTCTGGATTGCTTTAGTTAGTCTGACCTGCCTGGATATGGTTTACGCTGCTGATTGCTGTTTGCCCTGACCTTTGCCTTGATACAGATTATGCTGCTGATTGCCACCTGCGTGGCCCGTGCCTGGATATGAAGTACACTACTGTTGGCCACCTGTCCTGACCCTTGCCTGTATATGGATTACACATTTTTTTGCTTTATAGTCTTTTACCCTTCCATGTTATAATTCATGATTGATTTTTTGAAAATTCTATAAAATACCTTTCTCGGTGAAAATGCCACTTCCAGGCTATACACTGCAGTGCTCTGAGTCTGAGAACTGAGCAACAGCTGTACCTCTCAGCACCAGCATTCTGACACACAACTGTAGTGCAGAAAGAGGTGGTGGCATGGCTGGTCTGTCAAATTACTAAGTGCAGTGTGTCTAACTCTGGTGCCCTTTTAGTTGTGCATACTTGCACAACTACTAGTAGGCAGGTGTTAGTACAGCAGCTGTTAATCTGAGGAGTGGCACTGGTGCTGTGTCATATTAGCAGGGCTAGGGAGTGCTGCAGCAATTACAGGATTGCTAAATCACTTCCTACTTCTGTGCTAAACTAAGTGACCACATGACAACTGTTGCTCACTACTAGGCACTAGAGGGGAGTCAGGCTTGAAACCAGTGTATGCTCTGCCATGGACTCCTGACACCATCTTGTGAGAGCCTGTGTCTAATCCTGAGTTCTCTTCAGATTTCGACGACCATCTTTGATTGAGAGAGGTTCTACATTGTCCTGTTGGATTATTGAGGTTGCTTGCAGTGAGGGGCGTTACATGTAGGGACAGAGACCCATTTGTGAGGGACAGGTAGGGTCAGCAGCAGGAATATTTTTCAGGATAGGGATGCTCAAGGGTGCCTTTGGAATTGGCATGGTATATGAGGAAAGGACACCAAAAGTAGTTCAGCTACCTGGTCTTGCACAGTTTTGCATACCTCATCTGCTAGGACAGCACCCTTACGGGGAAGTTACCTCTGAGGCACATCAAGGTAACACGCTTATGGAAGCAAACCTCACTTAGCCTCCGGTATGTAAGTCCTAAATCATTGCTCTGCTTCAAAACTGAGATCTATAAGTGCCTTGTTATATGGAGATGAACTTTGGAAGAAGAATAGCGCATTGTTGTATTTGCTGATTACTCTTTATAAAAACACTTGAAAGAGAAGATGTCTCATCTGCTTTCTTCATATCTGCCACACAAGAAGCCCCATCCACATGTGTTAAAAGAAGGGTAGCCGTAAGACTATGAAAATAGCGGTTGTCAGGACTATGTCTACCTTACTGCTTATATATTTATGTGACTTTATTTGGACAGTTTAGAGAGGACAGTCTTTATTACATTCATATTAGAAAGCTAGGTACATTTGGTTTACTTCCACACTTATATATTTTACTTACAGAGATCTCGGACCCTTTATTTTTGTTTTTCCATTTCAGCATTTATATGGAGCTATTTGTCAAGTTTACTGTGCAGTGCAGTCTAAACCAGGCAGATGTATGCCCTGACCTTTACAAAGCTATGCTTATGGCTTGTGCCTGATTTATGCATGAAATGTAGTTTGAGTACTGAGCCTTGTAAAACGACCTAGAAAATGTACATCAGTATTTTATAGAAGAGATTTGTGTTTTTCCAAGGACAATTGGTTTGTTGTTTTTAGAGCTGCAACAGCCATTAATATACTTTCAGGCATTGATTTACTAAGGACTCTATCTTGGTGTTGCTGTTATAAATGTACTGATATCCTCGTTAAGGCAAATATTTGAGAAAGTGTACTAAAAAATAGTTACACAGGACAATCGAGATATATATATGAGAGAGAGAGAGAGAGAGAGAGAGAGAGAGAGAGAGATATGCTGTTCCTGAGAATGTAAGAGGATTGTCTGATGTCCTCTGCCATGAGCTGTCATGTTGACATGTTTAGATTTCTCTTTATGCAAAGAAAACGTGTGTGTTAGGGCTCCTATGCTATATTACAAAGGCATCAATGTAGCAACTACAGTTGAGATTCATGTGATTTTTCACAGACTCGCTGTTCTGTTTCATGTGTGCCATATTTGTTGCCTCTAGATTTAATCCAGTGACAGAAAGAGAAGGTTTCACCTCATTCTTTAACAGTTTTAATTTACTGTGGGATGTTGATAAATGAGCGTGAATACTGTATATAGAGTTCCCAGACTGATTGCATTATTTTGTAAATTATGTCCGTCCAATTCAACAACCAGCTTGAATATACTCATACCTGCTGGTATGAGTCTTTACTTACAAATGAGCAACAGTTGTAAATGGCAACAGTTAGGCTGAATAGTGTAAATAATTTGTGGTACAGTAGCATTGGTTTCTAGGACACAAAGATTAGGTGCGTGGGCAATTTGGCCAAATCATGTCCCCGTCCTGAGAACTACCAACAGCTTGGATGAGGGTGTCGGGATACCATGCACGGCTGTCCCCACACCGCATACAGGTATCTATACGGGAGGACCAAATGTGTGACCACACCAGACAATGCTTATGAGCATACAGTTTATTCAACACACTGAAAACAAGTAACCACAAGCAACTAATAATAGCCAACTAAAATGAAAAACAACATAATCACATACAAAAGGTAACAGGGCAAGTGAACCTGGGGAGCAAGGCAACACGAGGGGAGCCACGGACCAATGGCCAGGGTACAAGGAGGCACCAGGATGCAGGAAACAGGTCACAGGAAACAGGATGCAGGTAATGGCGACAATACTGTGGCACCAGGCTCACTGCAGGGAGGGAGTATATACCCTCCTAGATCATCATCAGTTGATGCCTAATTGCTGACACCTGCAGGTGAGCCCTGAAAGTGCAGGACCTGGTTCCAGAGTCACTTTGAGGCGCTCAGATCCCTGACAGCCACTGGCTGCCTGGAGACACCTGCAGGGGAGCACCGGAACTGCCGTCTCTGCTCCAGCGCCTCCTGGAGGTGTTCAGATCCCTGACAGAGGGCCAAACTCATGGTCAACCCTAGCTCATCCCTACTCCTGAGGACCAAACCCAGCGCTGTTTGCTCATCCCTAGTGTAACATCCTGCTCCCAGTTCTATCCTTAATCCATCTCCAATCTATTGAATTGCCAACCTACTTCTTTATTATTTACTTTATTATTTTACTGGTCTTTAACCAGTAACTATATGATATAGAGTTTGACAGGGGACCACAGAGTAACTTCCAGAAAATAATATCATATATGACCATAGATTTCCAAGAGAGAGATTTTGTCAAACAAATCTACTCTGACTTTGCTAAAGTGTTTGATACTGTTATCTATAGATGACATATGTGTTAGTTAAAGGAGAACTATGGGGTCAGTGCTTTTCTCCATAGTTCTAAGGGTCATGGGAGGACTTAAACTAGTGTCCCCCCATGACCCAAAGCTCAGTATATTGCGAGCTACAGCTCGCGGTATACTGAGACCACCGCAGCCGGGACGGATCCCAACATTATCTGTCGAGATCCACCCAGCTGCGTGATTGACAGCTGGCTCTGCCTATCTAGAGGCAGAGCCAGCTGTGCCTTCCCCTCCCCCATCCGTTCCACTAGTCAGTGCTGGAGGATCTGACAGGGGAGGGGGGAATCCCTGCAGGGAGCCATGAGTGACAGTCACGGCTCTCTGCAGGGAGATGATCGAGAAGTGAGCAAGCGACGGTATGTGTTCACTCACTTCCCGATCTATTGAGCCGATGTGTGACAGTTTCATTGTCACACGTTGGCTCGAACTATGAGGCTGGGTGAAAATCACTCACCTCACAGTTCTCCTTTAAGGTTTACAACATTCAGTCTGTAAATGGATAGAAGGCTTAAAGGTGAACTCTAGGAAAAGAACTATTTTGTTTGCATTTGCTATGTAAAATAAATGACCTCTAATCATACAGTATGTGTCCCATGTGTGGATCTTGTTGTGATAGGTAAAACTATTACTTTCATTAATCCCAGATACAATAAACGCTAAACTTTTCGTGCTGAAAAATATAGTCCCGGCTCTAGCACACTGATTATAGTAGGGCTCTGGATCTCCATCTCATGAATTTACAAACTTTCTTTCTGTAAATGCACAAGGGCGTATTGTGTTATTCATCCATCCTACGTGGGTCCATTCACAGTACACCTTGTAGTCTGTGATTCTGTGTTAAATGAGGGTTATTGTTGATTTTGGGTTATATGTAAAGTTATACACTTGGGAGCAAAAAAAAAATAATGTATGCATCATGTAATCTAGGATGTGTACTGGTGGAGACAATGATGGAGAAGAATCTTGGTGCCCAGGAGTGTAACTACAGATTATGGGGCCCCATAGCAACATTTTTATGGGATCCCCCAGCAACCTTTCTCTCCAGGCAGTGTCAACTGTGAATGTACTGTCCATGATCTTAACATGAACTATGTCTTTGTCAGGGGACCAGTAGCAAGAGAGCTGTCAGCAAAGTGAGAACAGTATAGGGGTCGGTGTTGTGGCCCCTATACTGTGTTCAGCAGTGCATGGAATCAACTTTTAGCCTTAACTATCCGACTCATCAGTCGTTTTTAGCATCTCTGATCTTAGGGATTTAGTGTAAATTCAAAGTCATCCCATTCCTTCTACCATCACAGCAAGCAAGTTCTGGAAGAGGTAGTCTAGCAGTCAGTTAAAAGAAATAAACAAGAGTTATAGTAGCAAAAATATTACTATTACAATATTGTATATTAATGCATAATTGTTAATGTTCCTGCACACAATTACTCTTCATCCCTAATACAAACTTCCTCACACTGTGGGTTGTTTTTTTTTGCAGATCTACAAATCTCCGCTACCTTATTAGAGTTTATCTGGGATTTGTACAGCTTTAAGAATCGGCCAAATTAGGAAATTTAAGAATCACCCGAAATGTGATTATCTGGTGACCATATCACCTTGGCAGAAGTTAATAATTAAAATTAACTTTTGCTCAAGGAGCATTTCTTGCATTCTGACTTTGGCCGGCCCCACTGTCAGAATACAATGTACACAGCAGGAGATTCATTTATCCTTGCTGTATAGCGTGGATTGAGGAATCTGTCATTTTGTTTTGTTCAGATTGCAGGCTGAACAAAAAAAAAGGTATAACCATGTGTACCCAACTTCTTTTAAGTTCATTGCAAATAATAAAGGGGGTATATGACAAGAGACACATATGGCAATACAAATCTGGCAGAGCTCTAACCCTTTGGTGCTGTTTCCAAAACAAACAAAATATTTCTGGCTGGAGTTGGGCTTTAAGCAGCATTTTGCCTTAGTAAACATGGTATTGCAGCCTTGGAGACCAGGGCGCCATGAAGGAGTAGGGATTGGGGGAGTAGTTTGTAACAATAATAACATTGATAGGCAGCAATCTTGACTACATCTATTGAAAAAGTTTATTTCCTGTTTATTATTATTATTAATAATAATAATAATTTCATGCAGAAACGGCGTAGAAGCCAGAGATTTGCTGACATTTTTTGGCTAATCCTGCGGAATAGCTACAAAATAAAAGTCTCTCCTAATGTGATTTGGCAGTTGCTTTATGATGCAAACTCTAACTTTATTATCTCAAGACAAAGTCACTGCGCTAAAAACTAACAACTTATACATAAATATACAAAAACAATAAAGTGCCTAGTGATAGCCCCAACATAATATGCAACCTCCCCTATGGTTACATTCAATACAATCTCAAAAATGCATGTGCAATGTGTTGTGATCCAGATCACATGTGCAACTCCACAAATTGGTCTCAAACAAAAAAAAAGGCTCTTTAAGAAAGGAAACACCAAAAGCGCGGATTTTACACACAATTATAACTTTATTATGGCTATCATTTAATATGTTATGCTGTTTATTTTCAAAGAGAGATAAACTTTACTCACCTATTGCAAGAAATAGAGAGGATATAAAATTATATACAGTAGATACATGTCAACAGAAGAATCACTAACCATAATATATAAAACTGCTGAAAACAGATGTCAGAAATAGTTCTATTGCAAACACATTTTACTCAATTGAATCAAATGAAAAATATATGTTTATTCAAAACTTTGAAAGGTCTGCATCTAAAATGTCTTAATTATCACTATATGTGTATAGGAAATATATGCCTCAAACTATGAATGTGGTTGCTCCCAAGAATTTAAAAACCGAGGCATTAAGAATATGGAAGTGAATAGATAGAACAATATTTTATTTCATTTCTGGGCAAGAGAACCAGGGAGGGTTAGTCTTGAAGTTTACAGCTCTACAATTCAAGCAGATTTATGTTTCTCATTTCTGTGTTTTATTTCTTTGCCATTGTGGGATGTTGTTTGTTTTGTCTCTAGCTTCTTACAACCTCAGTGACCCTGACTTTCCAGGCAAGGTTTTTTATCTGATGACTGTCTGACCTTTCTTGTTAATCGTGCTTAATTGCTTCCTTCTCAAACTTTTTGGTGATTCAGTTTCAATAAATTTATTGTCCACTCAGCCAACAAAATCTGTGGGAACATGCTTTCAAAAGTGGATTTCATAACAGTCAGTAGTTGAGTGTATAGAAAATGATTGCTTTGTATTGTTACCATACCGACAAATGATCGATAATTATAAATCAGGTGTACTGAACTTAATGTATGTCTATAGTGGCTTCACCTCATGAAAGGCCATATAAGTAGTAGTGACAATGAGCCTTGTATTTGAAATATAAAGGACTGCTAATCCTAAAATATAAGGTAATAAAGTATAAAGTAATTATAAAGTACCTCCACATAATCCAACCAATACAAAATTCTATGCACATTTTCCTATAACTCTACAAAATGCATTTGATATTACATTTATATTTCCCATAAAGCTAAACTTGTTGTTAGATGTTAGCCAAAAAGATAAAGTTACTAGAGGCTTAAATATCAATCTCAGACTACAAGAGAAATCCGTTAATAAGTTACTAATGTTGGTCAACCAAAAATACAGCAATGCTAAATCCAAAATTTCACTCATTATTCTCTTTAATTCACTACTGCAAGTACCTGAAATGGTTCCTGGGAATGTACTCCATAAAGCTTTTCTTGTGCAACTACTCCTGCTCCTGATCCCTGTATTACTATTCATGTTCAAACCTACAACCTAGGTATGGCTTTGACGAAACATCTTAGCACTGGATTTTTTTTTGTACAACAAGGCAGGGAGTAGGTAAACTGCCCCTATATGCATTTCAAAGTTAAATTATCAGTTTTGACTGGATGGTACCTTTAGCCCAGTTATAGATATGAAGCAACAATAAACAAAACACAAACCCTACAAATCTGGAGACTATCATAAATTTGTGGGTAGTTCAAAAGGTAATCTGCAAAATAAAAATGCAAGCAAAATAAAAAGAAAACACGTTTTTATATGGTATGTTATGCTATGTTTTAGGGAATGGAATACATAATTTACTGTGGAGTTTCTGTATGTTTTAGCAGAGGGCGGGTACAATAGCTAGTTTGCTATTGCAAATTGAAATAGCCAATAGGAATCTAGCAGTGCATTCCTATGGCCAACATTTTTTTTTCTATGAATGAAAAGAAAAGAAAAAGGAGTGTTTCTCTCCTGGGCGGCCGGGAGCGGGAGACTCCCAGAGCGCCCGGGAGAGATTTTTTTCTTTTTTTTGACTGCAGCAGAACCGCCGGCCAATACAAAACAGTTGGGCGGAGCTAGCTGTGACTGCTAGCTCCGCACAATCGTTTTCTATTTATTTTTTTCTACTTTTTCTGTTCTGCTCGGTACCACAGAGGGACCGAGCAGAACTCGGTCGAACTCCTTCTGCACTTCGGGTCGGAGCATGTTTGGCCGACCCGAAGCCACCCGATGTACGGCTGTTTTCAGCCGATATACGGCTGAAATCAGCCGTACCAGCCTGAAGTGAGTAGCCAAACAGCGTTCGGCTCACTTCGCTTTAGGTCGGCCATTCACTCGGCTGCCAACGGCAGCTTAGTGAATAGACCCCTAAGAAATGTTTTTTTAAGATGCATTTATCCATTGCTTACTATTATATAGGATGTGATAACATAACACTATTTCATTTTACCTTAAATAGTATCCATTGCTAAATATTATATAGGATGTGATAACATAACACTATTTCATTTTACCTTCAGTTTTTATTTTCTCTTATTTTACACAATTTTTATTTTGGTGTAACATGAATAAAATATTTGAAGAATAGTGCTGGTATCTCTTGTATTGGAAGAAAGGTGATATCAGTCAACATATCTTATTGAAGCGTTACTCGTTGCTGGAAATACGGATTATTTGTGAAGGTAACACATTTACTTATATTCTGTTGTCTATTGCAATTTCAGTCACTTTTAGGTTAGCAATCATAAAAGTAGAACCAGGCAGGTTATGTTCAGGTGGGCTAAAAGGAACCAAAAGAGAAGGTCTAAAACACTTTCCCCATTTAACTTCCAAGAGAGGTTATCCTGTCTTTAGGGATCTCATTCCATGATCTCCAGGTGTGACCAAACTGAGAGAGCCTCCCCTCATCTACAATAAATTTAGAACAAAAAAAGATCATTGCGCAGACCTTTAGTACTTAAAATCTCTTTAATTTTTTAAAACTGTACTCACAAACAAGATGTGCAGATAAACCCGATAAAACAAACAAACATCTTTTACACTCGCGGGCACATGCACAGAACCTGACGTCAACTAACCCCACCCGATGTACGTTTCATGTCTGACGACTTTTTCCAGGGAGGGGCGAGCTTTAAAAAATAATAAGTAATAATAATTAAATTTAAAAAATAAAGTAAAAAAATAAATAAATAAATAGTAAAAAATTATAAAAAATAATAAGAAAATAATTATATATATAAAAAAATAATAAGATAAAAAATGAAAACAAAAAATACAAAAAAGTAAAAGATGATAAGATAAATAAAAATGTTAATATAATAAAATAATAAAAAAGTAAAACAATAAATACAAATTTAAATTAAATTAAATTAAAAAGTGATTAAAAAAGTAAAAAAAAATAAAGAAAACAATAAAAAAATTCAAACTCACCCTGCCGCCCTGCTATCCGGTTGGCATTCTCCATGGGGGGGCGCATTGAGGAACCTGGCTGTGGGGCAGCAGGGAGAGTAAATCCGGTCCTGCATATACAACAAATGCTGAATATGGTAGAGACTGAAAGGGAGAATTGAGAGATGGCTAACTGTAAACTATCAGTAGAGAAGAAAAAACTGGTAAAGGATGAGGATGAAGAGGATCTGATCACAGACCACTGAGAAAATAGACAACTTGAACTGATCATGTATTGCAAGCTGATCATGATCTGCGATCCTGTGGGATGGAGGCAGCAGCTGAATGTGGAGAAGGGGAAGAAGGAAGCAAAGTGGGAGCCAACTGTGGAACAGAGGAGGAGGGAGGCAGAACAACAGGTAAACACCCAGTGGGAAAGTGGGGTAAGACAGAGCAATATCTGATTTGTTTTGTAACAAAAATTAGGAGTCTAAAAGGAATACGAAGAGTAGGTTCCACCTTAAGGTATGCAATTACCGAAAGGGGAGGGGCTTTTAAGAAATACTATAAACTCTCTAAATGCATAAAAATATGAATTAATTTATTACAATTCATATTTTTATGCATTTAGAGAGTTTATAGTATTTCTTAAAAGCCCCTCCCCTTTCGGTAATTGCATACCTTAAGGTGGAACCTACTCTTCGTATTCCTTTTAGTCAATCTATTTGGGGTGTGAAATCTTACTCTCTTTGTTTTCTATTGCTCCAATACACGCCAACTAAAACCTTCTTACAAAAATTAGGAGTCCCCTATTTCCCATGGGTTTGATTGATTCATACTAAAAACTAACCAAGTAACAAATTACATGTTTTTTAGGGTCATTTTAAATGGAATGCATACTATTAACAGGTAGTACTGCAGGTAAACTCTGTAAGAACCACAAGTACTTATCTATCTAGCGTAGTTCAGATATTTTTTGCAGATCAAAAATCCCTCTTTAGTATAACATATTGTGTATCATTTTTTTTCTACAGAAAGGAAAAATCAAACGTCACAAGACTAATGCCATGTGGTTACATTTACTTCACACTTATGCCTGATTATGAAAGATTATTCTGCTGAAAAGGTGGAAGATAATTTGTACAACTTTTGAACTAGGAGTAGGAATAGAACTTCACATAGTTTAAAGCTGATTGAAATGACAGTTATTAGACTCATATAACATAAGCATCATTTCACAAGCCCGTATATCACAGACAGAAGGAATTTGGAGAATGAGCTCTGTAATTGATTGTGTTGATTTTCGACATAAATAAAGTTGCATCTAGGGGAAAGATGTAAAACAAAGGAAGGAAAGCTTTAACACATACAGGCAAGCACTAGAGTTTGCTATAGATAAAGGTCTTCAAGACAAATTGGTGCAAATATTGCTTTGATTAAGCCTAACTCTTATGCATCATTGACATTGTTTAGAAAGTGTGGTTCACAAGGTAATGTGTCAACATAGAAAATATAGAAACGGCTATGCATGTTATGCTTTTTCTCTCAAAGCAAAATATACATTGCATTTATTGGCTCGTTTATCATTTAAGTCGGGTAACTGCTTATTTTTGTTTAGCTTTGTATATTGATCGCTTTTACTCAGTTTAACGAACATAAGAAATAGATAGTGTAGCATATTTCTATAGATATAGTACAATCTCTGATAAAATAAAAACTAATTGTTTTCCTTCCTTCTATTTAATTCAGTACCAACAGCCCAATCATAATATATAAACAGCACATGCCATTGATAAAAAACCCCGGTTGGAGAGGAAATGGTTTGATTATTCTATGGAGAAAAGTATCCCTGTTAAATGGGCATTCTTCCTGCCCAATCCTGAAGGCCAGATGTGAGGTAGCCTAGTACGCATGCTTATCTAAAGCCAAACTGGTGGTGTTTTCTTTCATGTAAAGTTGCTAATATAAGCAATTTATTTTACCATTTTAGGCAAATATGCCAATAGCCACACTGTTAATAGCTTGACATATCTGACCTGGCTGACTAATGCATTATCATTAATGGACGAATATCAGTTAGTCATAATTGGAAAATTGATTTTTTACAATGCCTACTGGTAAATGTATATAATAATTCTACATGATTGTATATTATCCTCTAAAAAAAATAATATATTTGACTCAAAGATTAAACTTTAGATCTTTTGGATCTGGCTAGCAAAATACACAAGCATATTTTAAAAAGATCAGGCTACCTGATGGTCTAGTTGTGTGACTGGTTTTGCTGATATACCAGGTTTAAGGCCAACTCAGCCAAGGACTTTAACATCAATTTTAGGTGAATACCCTGACGTTGAATCTCCTGCTAGCTTCTTATACCCGAGTTTCCAAAAGCAAGATTTCCTTGCAATAGTAAAATAGCTCTGTATAGAGGTAAAATCTGAATTTATTTATATTTTCTTGTCCTGAGATTACGTCTTTTTTGTTTTCCATATACAGTATACAAATGTTATACGTCTAGCATATTTGTACTTATATTTGTATTTCTTGCTGACAGTGATTTATCTTAATTGTATTTAAACATATATATTATGATGACCCTAACTGTTGATGTAAAGTGAAGTTGTTTACAATTTATCCATGGATATGGGATGCTTACAATGTAGTTTCTGTCTGGGTTTTATATGTTACCATGTTTTTAAATAGTTGGCTACACAGGGACCATATCGGGTCATTGTTAGAAAGACAGAGTCTGTCCAAGATGCATAGCTTTTGTCCATGCTTTTACAGTACCTAGAAAAAAATATAATTGTAGTATTTGCTGGAGTGCTAATCATTCTACTTTTCACAACTATCAGGTTCAATGTATACATTTTTGTAAAAAAAATAAATGGCAATTACACATGGTGAACTGGAACAAACCCAGAAGAGCAGGTGTATTACAGATAATATGCTTGTCTTTAATATACTGCCATACTAATCATGCAAGCTTATTGTTCTCAAAGTTGTCTCTTATACATGTTATATAAGTATATAATGGTTAGAAAAAAACATATTAAAAAAATTAATTACATTTTTTTAATTAAAAAAACATAATAAATATTAAAAAAATTAAAAAAATATAATAAAAATGTTGGCATATACACCTGTTTAACTGCTTATAAATAACTCCCAATAAGGGAATATTCTGATCCACAGAGAGCTCCTCTTGTGGTTGTTTTACAAATATCCTTATTTAAAACAACAAGTATATGGGAAAGCAGTTTTGGAAAAATGTGAGACTCAAACTACAAAACAGAACATAATGTCCCTTTGAGACAAATAATGATAAGTATATATCAATAAGCATATTAGGGCCCCATTAGGGTCATTCAGAATTTGTTGACAGGCGCAGTTGACCTGCATTTGTCCTCGATCTGACCTGCATTTGATCTGCTTTAAGTGGGTTTTGCATTCCCATAGACTTTAATGGAAATGCAAAACTTGTTTGAAGTTAACAAAAGTCTATTGACACAGTCCCTTATAAAGTGTGAAATAGAGCTGCCATTCAAGAGAAAGATATACTGTACTTTTAATAGACAAGATTTCAAGGGTACCGGAACAAACACACCAATCTATTACTTTTCAAAGACTTTTACAAAGTATTTTATGAATCTCACCACCTAAATGTATGTCCTACACTTTTTTTTGTTGACATTTTTTCTGTCTTTTCTATCTTTAACTTATGAATTCATTTGTTATTTTTATCTTGAAATGCCAATGGCATTTATATTGTGTGTCTAAGACCGCTAAGCAGTAAAACTTTATGTATAAGATAAGAACAAGTTATTTATAACACTTGACCTACCAAGTGCTTTCTCTGTCCTATTTAAAATGTTTTTGGTTATTTCTTTTAGTGTGTGTCATAATAAATTCTCTTGACAAAGTCTGTCCTATTGAAACGACATATAGTATCTTTATTTTTCTTATGGGGAACTGCAAAGGATTAGATGTCTACACAGTACAGTTAAAGCATATTATATAGCTAAAAGGAGACTAAACATGACATATTTGCCTCTTCAGTGAGGCAGTAAAGGGATGTCAACTATTTCAGTTGAATTAAACTTATAAAATGTAGGAATGTTTCTCAACAATATAGGTGGTAAGCAGCTTGATGTTGTGCTTTTTATTATTCAGTAACAACCACAAAGCCTAAAGACGATCATTTTGACAACCAGCTAAATGGAATATATGTATGCACATTTGTTCAATCTATAAAAAGGCTTATCATTCAGGAATCACAATTTGCTGTATTGATGAACTGTATGTATCTTCAGAGATCCGGCAGATCTATATCCTGCATGGTAATAAAAAGATGAGTAAACATTTACAAATTGGTAACCATCACGAACAAGGAAACTATTATAAGATACATGGGTCATGATTCAAAAGTTGCATTAATTTCTAAAAAAAAGCAAATGGTTCTTAATAATTCGGTCTCCCACCTATGAAACTGTATATATTTGCAATTAGTTCACTATTATAGTTGGATGGGAAATTTAGATTCAGCTGTGCATTATTACTATTATTATTGTTTTCAAAATAAAATTCTAACTCAACATTAACTGTATTATTAGTGTCTTAGCCATTTAGGTTGATTTACTAAAAACAAATAGTGGCACATGATTTGGTATTGTTTGCAAAGTGATATTTCACCATATTCACCAATCTAAATGAAACTTCCCTTGCCAAGTGCAAATTCCCTTGCAAAGTGAACAGCTTATTTGCCTTTAGTAAATAAACCCCGTTGTCTTGGACCCAGCTGGCCATGTACTCAGTGACAAGTAAATAAAAGAGTCCTGTTAGTTTACTTATTTGTTTTCCAATCTTTAATACAATTATAAAGCAATTTATTTTACATGGTTATGTTTCACCTTTGAGTCGGCACTGAAAAAAACATTATCTTGCAATGTTAACCATGCAGCAACCTTCAATGTTTCAGTCTGGCAGACACTCAGTGACCCATGCACTGGCCAATCAACAAGTTTGATTGACTTGCTGGTATTGGCCAACATATATCAACTGTACTGTATCAGTTTTCTTTTTTGAAGGCTGATTCTTACCTACTTTATCAAGCAGCTGATATAGACTAGATTGTTTTCTTGTTTATACAGTTAAGTTCATCATCCTGCATCTAACTTTAAGCTAGTGTGTAAATGAGTTATACTCCTTGTCTTCATGTCTTCTTTTTTTCTCTGTTACTCTGTTGTCATTGTGCTACTGTTACAAGTCAAAGTGGCACTAATAGTTGAAGATTGAAATTTTGCTTAAACTCTATGATTGAAAAAAAAAGATATGAAAGATATGGAATAATGCAAAAGATGTACAATGCAATGAGATTATAGACTGAGAATAGGGACAGATCTCAGAAGAATAGAGTACTTGAAGTACAAATGTTGTGACTTTTAGCAGGGCCACTGATCCAGGGTTAACATTTAGAGGTTGGAAAAATCAAAGTGGGCAATAAGTACTTAAAAGGAAAAGGAAAAAGGCATCAGGACTACAGTCTTGTGAAAACAAATTCTGCTGTACTTCAGCCAAAAAACAAATGGAAATTTATTTCTTCAGCAAAAGGATAGAGCAAAAGAGGGCTTAACTTCAGCAATAAGGAAAAATAGCACATTATTATTATACAGGATTTATATAGCGCCAACAGTTTGCGCAGCGCTTTACAATATAAGGAAGACATGACAATCACAATACAATTCAAGACAAGATGGTAAGGAGGGCCCTGCCCGTGAGGACTTACAATCTAATAAATCCAAACAGAAAACAATGCAGAATTCTGTGCTTATCAAGCTGTTTTCCACCTCCCACTGGCTATCAGCACGATCCTCCTGCATCATTGCAGCTACAGAGACCTTCTCTGGGTTTAACACCAACTTACTCTGAGCTCACCTGTGCTTAATAGACAGGTCTGAAGAGGGAGAATCTGCCTCCGCAAATTAACAACATATTAGCACTGCCCCAGGCTGACTGACTACAATATAAAAATACCAGTAGCAGCAGTTACCAAAAAAGGGCTTTATATACACTATAACATTTAAAAAAATATGAATATGCCAACAATGGTTCATAACAATTGTTGCTTTGCACACAGTATTAATCCGTTCCTTGTCAACTCAAAGCCATGTGTAAAGTATCACTTAACATATTATATTTTATTATTATAATAACAACAACAAAAATAGAGAAATGGTGCTTTGAAAGTGTCCTCAAAAAACGACTTGTATGTAATTTTGAACTGGGTCTCCTTGCATTTTAGGATACTTTCAAAGCCCCATTTCTCTATTTTTGTTGTTGTATTCTGTATACTTAGGGGTGTGGTGTCCTAGTTCATGTGGTGGTTCGCAATTTTGTGTTATTATAATAGCAACTGACTAGGAGAGGTATAATTATTCTATAACAATTTTTTTCCACTAGCTTTAGATAATTACTTTACTCAGCTAAATATACATGATATTAAACATATATTGTTAAACACATATTTACACAAGTGTCCATATGGTTATAACAATGCCCTATTCTCTCCCTTGTTGATTAATGACCTTTTAGTGTCCTTTGACATATCTTCTGAATTAATCTTCTACTTATCTGTCACCCTTTACATTTGATGCTTGTAATCTCAGCTTTCATTTGAATAGTATTTTAAGGCACACGGAAAGGAATTTCATGTGAAGACAGATATTTTCAACATTTTTTTGTGATAACATAGCCTATTTGCCAGAGATAAACTATCATTTGGCGGTATTTAAGATATAAAGCCAAGTACATTGAAATGTATGAGCTTACTGTAGCCTCTGTCAACTTCAAGTGGCTAAAATTGGTTGATTTACTTTAGGGCTTGTGTTGAGAATTCAAGGGTCAAACAGTGAAATTAAGTGAGATTAGTGCAGACGACCTTTGACATTCACGTGATTTTAAAGTTTCTCAATTTACATCAGTAGGTTAAACAACTAGGCATAGAAAATAAACTGTATGATGGGAATCCACATTATAGCTATTCAAGCTACTCTTACCAACTAGACATTAAAATATGATGGTCCCTAAAATATACAGTATGTTGAGCATAGATTCAATGCATTTTATGGGGGTGATTTACTAACCTAAACACACGCACGCACTAGGTGCGTGTGATTTTTACACAGCAAAACGTATTTATCAACCAAAAAGACTCTAAAAGCATATTTCCAGTAATGCCATATATGGAAAAATCATGCACATGATGCATATATAATGCTGCTTCACAGTTTAGACAAAAATGGTTAGCTCATGCATTTACATTTCTGCATTCATCAACGCAAGCAACACAACATAGAGCTAATTTACACAAGCTCACCTTGCAAATTCATGCAGGGCTTTGCACAACACACCTGCTGGGTGTGTACACACTACAAAGGTGTTTAGATTCCACCCATAGATCATGCTGGGAGGGAACACACTACAGAGGTGTATACATGTTCGTGGTGTGTTTATAAGGTTAGTAAATCAACCCCTATATGTCAGGTTGTTTAGCTATACTGGACAAGAACAAAAAAAGGAGATGATATAGTGATGTGGTATATCTGGATTTCTCAAAGGCTTTTGATATGGTACCTCAGAAACGCTTACTATACAAGCTGAGGTATATGGGCATAGATGGAAGGGTGTGTACATGGATAGAGAACTGGCTAAAGGAGCGGGTACAGAGAGTATCAATAAATGGAGCCCTTTCAGACTGGGCTAGTGTCATGAGCGGTGTGCGTCAGGGTTCTGTTCTGGGACCCATGCTATTCAACCTGTTTATTAACAACATCGGGGAGGGTTTAAACAGCAATATTTCAGTGTTTGCTGACGATACGAAAATCGGGAGGGTAATAGAAACGGACCAAGATATTATAACACTGCAGGAGGACCTGGACAAAATACGGGAGTGGGCAACTATATGGCAGATTAGGTTTAATGTCGATAAATGCAAAGTTATGCACTTTGGGACTAAAAATAAGCAAATGGGTTATACAATTATGAGTATGCCGCTAGGGAAGTCAGAAATGGAGAAAGATTTGGGGGTCATAGTAGACCATAGACTGAATAATAGCTTACAGTGCCCGGTTGCTGTAAGCAATGCTAGTAGAGTCCTGTCCTGTATCAAGAATGGAATGTTTTGCAGGGACAAATCTATAATTTTGCCACTTTACACATCACTGGTTCGGCCTCACCTGAAGTATGCAGTCCAGTTTTGTGCACCAGTACACAGAAAGGATGTCCTGGAGCTGGAAAGAGTCCAGCGGAGGGCAACCAAGCTCATTAAGGGAATGGAGGACCAGAACTATGAGACAAGGCTAGTACATTTAAATATGTTCACGCTGGAAGTAAGGAGATTAAGGGGGGATATGATTTTCATGTACAAGATGTTCAATGGTCATAGTAACATTACCAACAAACTCTTTACGCTTAACTCCATAACAAAGACTAGAGGCCACCACCTAAAATTGGTGGAAAAAAAATTCCAACACAAGGGGCGAAAGGGGTTCTTCTCAGTTAGAGCGGTTAGGGTCTGGAACTCTCTGCCACAGGCAGTGATTTCAGCAAATAGTGTGGAATCATTCAAGAAGCTTTTGGACGATTTCCTGAGAGACCATAATGTACAAGGGTACATGTTCTCTTAAGAATGAGATGACACAGGGACCTATACATACACACACACACACACAATAGGTTGGACTTGATGGACTTATGTCTTTATTCAACCTCAAATATTATGTAACTATGTAACTATGTAACATAGTAACAGCGAGGTTGAAAAAAGGATAAAAGTGCACCAAATTCAACCCGTCTTGTTGTTACTAAGGATGGGCTAAACGTTCGAGGCGAACATAGGTTCGACTCGAACATTGCATGTTCGAGCGTTCGGCAAACACCGAACATTATGGGATGTCCGCGGTCTGTTCGACCGCGGCACATCCCACAATGCACTGCGCCGTCCGAAGCGGCAATTGGCTACAGTCCTGCACCTGACCGCAGGTCAGGTGCAAAACTGTGCCAATCAGGGCTCAGTACAAATATAGAGCCATGATTGGGCAGAGTCACGATGACTCTGCCCAATCATGTCTCACAGCTAAGTCCCTGCAGCACACTATATAAGGCTGCTGACACCGCGGCCCTGTGTAGTGTGTTGAAGGAGATTGAGAGCAATATAGCAAGCGAGCAATAGAGCAATACAGCTATACAGCAATACAGATATACA
>NW_017306732.1:946557-975567 GCF_000935625.1 Nanorana parkeri
ATTTCATTGATTCCTGTCATTCAGGGCACTACCCGGATCCCCATACACTTTTTATGGCCAATAAATTGCATATAAGGCTTCAAAATGGGGACCTTTAATTTTCTGAGTTCTACCCCCATAGACTTGCATTGAGTTCTAAGTTCGAGTTAGAACTTTTTCCATGTTCGAAAGTTCGAGTTAGAACCGAACACGGGGGTGTTCGGCTCATCACTAGTTGTTACACATTAAAAAACCATGGATCCTTATGATGTCAAAACAAAACTCAGTACTAATAACAAAACCTTTCTAACTCTGAAAATCAGCAGATGTGTCATAGGAACATATTTAAACCAATGAGCCAGTACACATCTTTGCACTGTGCTGCATTTAACCCCTTCGTGACGGGAGACGTACACTGTACGTCCAGCCACAAAGGGACCAAATGACTTGTCACGTACACTGTACGTGACGAGTTATTTGCTGCTTTAGAGGGCTGTTAATCGCTGAGAATCAGCTTTTAACATTCATTAATGGATGCCCTTACTACAGAGGCATTCATTAATGAAAGGGTTAACCTTTTTCAGACACCCGATACCTTAATATCGGGTGTCTGAGAGTCAAAGCAAAGCGGACACAGATGCCGGCTTTTGCCGGCATTCTGACAGCTCGTATAGATCGAGAGATATCTCTCTCAAGCTATACTGGCTTTTTTTTTTTTCTTTCATGAATAGATACAAAATGTGTCTATTCCTACAATGTATCTATTCCTGGAAGAAGAATGTTTGTTTGCTGATCGTTGTTGCAACAATCAGAAAACATTTAGTAACAGCTGAATCCTGAACTGCTGCAGGATCAGTGTCACTAACTTATTATCGGCTGTTCTGAAGTTTGAAGCAGCCTGATAATAACCAAAAATTTATTAATTTATCATGCAGTAACAGTGAGATTAATTCACAAAATCTGCTTGATATAATTAAATAAATAAAATAACATTTTTAAGTTTAAAAAAAAAGTGAAAAGTGTAAAAAAAAAAAAAAATTGTGAAAAGTGTAAAAAAAATAAAAAAATGTGTAAAAAATAAAATAAAATAAGGGACAAATAAATGAATGTATTTATTGCATTTTTTTAGCTGTGCTGGTTTTGTAAAAAAAATACTACAAATCAAAACTGGGAAAAAAGTGTTTTTTTTTAACGGTTTTTTCCTCTTTTTTTATATTTTATTTGTCCTAAGTGAGGCGTTAGACGCACATATGTGATATAAATATGTAGCCCTATCTGTCCTCTAAAAAACAATATATAATATGTGTGGGTGCACTTTGTAAGAAAGTATATTACTGACGTGGAAGAATCACACAGCAAAAATGTCAAAAGTGTGTCAGTCATTTACGAACAGAAACTAAAAACAAGCTCAGTCATGAAGGGGTTAAATAACAATTTTTCTGTACATTTGTATGCATTTGAGGCCTAGAAGCCTTTGACAACACATGAAAAAGCAGGAATAATGCATTTTCATGCAACTCTAGACCCTGGTAAAAGCTAATAAAAAACATTATTTGCAGTCGATACAGTACAAAGTAACAGTGTCGATTTTTGATCGTATGATCATCTGAAATCACCATTTTATAGACATCCAGGTGTATCAAAAGAATTTACTTTCAACATGTTCTCTAGGGCCATTATAAATAAACCAAAACTGCCCTCTCTGCTCTGTATTTGCAATCCCCATGTTTAATAAAGACAGCGGCAGCTGCCAAAAGAAAAGAGGTTTAGAGTGACAAACTCAGAAGTTAAATCTTAAAAATACATTCAAGTACATTAACTATTAACAAAAATGTATCTTATTTGTGTATCACTCGGCGGTAGATACTCAAATCATCTCTGAATTGGTGTTGACACTGTCATTCCATCTGGAGGGTAGCTACATTTGTTCCCCATGGTCCCTGTGTGTGTTGCAATGTAGCCACAACACAACCACTACAAGCTCACATTTAGTTTGCTCATTTGTATCAAAGTCATAGTCCATCATAGGAGCAATCCTGGTGTGGTGGCTACTTTAAAACACACACAGGGGGAAATATTGTAGCCACCCTCCAGTGTCAGCATGAATTCAGAGATGATTTGAGGATATACAGCAGAGTGATACACAAATAAGATACATTTTTGTTAATACTTACAGTACTTGAATGTATTTTTAAGATTTAACTCCTGAGTTTAGTGTCACTTTAAATGCACACAGCGTGATCATATTCCTCAACGCAAGACACTGAAATCCAGGTAGTAGATTCCTCCCAAAGACAACAAGTATGTCACTGCTGGGAATCAATGCTAATTGTCCAAACCAAAAAAATATCGTGCATGAAAACACATATTAACCTCCCTGGCAGTATGATTATGTCAGGAATTTTGTACCAAAAGCGGTACAATAGTTTGATACATAAGTGTAATCATAGCAGATTACATTGTATTGTGTGTATTCTATGTACATTACAACTTTTCACTTTTGAATTTCCCGCCTGCTGTGACGCCCGAAAACAAAACTAAAAGTCAGATGCCGGCTTTTAGCTTCATTTTCGGGCCGCGTACAGCAGAGGACGCCGCGGGCTCGCAGGGACAAGGTGAGTGTCACTTTTCTCTGCAGCCCCGAGTCAGACTCGGGATTACCGCCAGGGAGGTTAAAGCATCCGAAAACATGTGTAAACATGCTATAATGCATGATAAGACACACGTGAAAAATGGACAAAAGCAGACATGGATAAATGTGAACCTAGCCTGAATGTTAAAGATGTACAAGGTTACAAGGTATATTTGCATGTTCTTGATACAATATGGTTAAATTAATAAAACAGAAAAAAAAATAATACTACTATAAATCTATAGTTTGTAAGCTGGAGACGTTTTAAAAATTTTATAAATAGAATACTCTCAGGACTGATTTTCATAGTGTAGACACTACTAATTAATTACCCTACACTATTTACCAATATTAACCATGTATTGGCTTGGTGGTTAGCCTATTGCCTTGCAGCAAAATATATTTTCTCAGTTTCTTCTGGCCAAATGGGGTTCTATTTCTGTACTGGTGACAAGCCAAAATGTGGAATTTGTTTTCACTTTCAGTGCTAACACTGAACACCAGGACAAATAGGGAGCGTGAATCTCCCTAACGGGAACACAAACAGCAATACAAACCTGACAGGTGTTCTAATCCCTCTCCACTCTATCCACAACTAAAAAAAAGGTTTGGCTTCAGTTGCACATGTCACAGTTGCATATGAAATATTCTCTTGGAAGCCCTGTTTGCTTTGTAGAAAAACATATTCATCACAGATATTTTTATTGCTCTTTGTGCATGACTATCTATCTATCTATCTATCTATCTATCTATCTATCTATCTATCTATCTATCTATCTATCTATTGTTTTTAGTAAAATTATTTATAGCAGTTAATAAGGGCTCATTCACACTAGCTCCACAGTAAAACACGCTACTACCACGTGGCTAGTGTCCACTAGGTGGCAGCGATGAGCCATGCTGCCACGCATTGTTACAAAACAACAAATGATAAAGTCCACTTAATCGAACAAATCATCATTCATGTTGCAATAATTATAACCTGCTTATACTCATTGCAACTTGTATGATGATTTGTCCGATTAAATGGACTTTATTGTTTGAATATTTTCCACTGATTGCTGGTGATTCCTGTTCATTTGCGGTTTGATGTGCACGGCACCATCCGTGAGTATCACTGCGAGCACCATCATTGTGATTTGGGACGGAGACGCTGTGAGGAGTGCAGGGGGACGTATTAGACTTTAATATTGTTACAAAACAAGGCACTGTTTACTTTTTATAACTTTATTGCCAGTGTCTAAAGTGTACACTCCATTCAAGGTCTTCTCACAGCAGCTCAGTGTGCTACACTGCGGTGACCTCTGGTGCTATTCGGTGCACTGCAGGAAATGCAGCATGTTTGCATTTTTCTGCATCACACATCACACCAGCTTTGTGGTGTGAACAGGGCACATAGAAAATAATGATTTTCTATGTGTCTTAGCAGTGACCTGTGTTGATCCGGTATGAAAAAATGCAGGTCACTGCTGTAATGTGAACAGGCCCAATATGTACGTTTCAAAAAAATATAGCAGGCTGGAATGCAATTAAAGCCAATTTAGATCAAACAAAAGCCTGTGGCTTATGATTTAAACAAACCCAACTAGACAAATGTATAAATATATATACAGTAACTGAAACTGATTTAAAAAAAATTTACTCAACGTATCTTGCAAACATCTTTCCAGAATACACTTTAATGTGTAATTGTTTAAGTGTAACCTATGTCAGGTTCTAATTAAATTCCTCTTAAAAATACTCAAGGTGATTGTAAAATTTAACTGTACTCAACTGTTAATGGTAGCATTTTCTGACAATACAATATTTTCCAAGCTGCTTACCAGAGATTGTGTTTAACAAAGTCACGAAATGACATTACAGGAGGGTAGCCCTGGTCACCTATTACCAACCTATTATATAGGAATCTGAGTACAGAATTACATCTACCCATAATACTTCTCATTAGTTAAATTTTGATACTTGATGTTTTGGTTAATCTAAGTGATACGAACATGTATGGAATAGACACATACAAACTTGGTTAAACAAAGCTGTTTTTGTTGTATTAGGAATTTTGTAGCGGTCCCAATTGTCAATGCCAAAATAAAAGAACTGCATATCTGATGCAAGCTCAAAGTATATGCAAATAAATGTTTTATATAATGTTGTATAAAAGCACATAGCCAGCCAGATTTTTAGCTAATGCTCAGTCACTGTCTTTTGTTATGTGGAGGTGGAAGAGGCCTCCCTTAAGAGATGAGTTTTCAAGGATTGCCTAAAGGTGGACAGAGTAGGAGATAAGTGGACAGCTAGGGGTAGGGAGTTGCAGAGGATGGGAGACACTTTGTAAAAATTCTGGAGGCCAGCATGGGAGGAGGTGACAAGAGGCCTGGAGATCAGGAGGTCTTGGGAGGAGCAAAGGGGGCGGTTTGGGTGATGTATGTTGGAGCAGAATTGTAGATGTCTTTGTAGGTTTTTGTTAGTATTTTGAGTTTTATACGCTGGGCAAATGGGAGCCAGTGGAGTGATTGGCAGAGGGGGCTGGTGCACGCTGGTTGGTTGGTAGGGTAGAGGAGTCTGGCAGGAGCATTTATGATAGACTGAATGGGGGATAGCCTGTTTAGTGGTAGGCCAACAAGGAGGGAGTTACAGTGGAGGTGGGATTTTACAAGGGAGGGAATTAGAAGCTTTGCAGTGTCATTTGTTAAAAAGGGCACATTTTGGAAATGTTGTGGAGGCTTAGTCAGCAATATTTAGATAGTGATTGGATGTGGCGCTGAAAGGAAGGCTCAGAATCAAGGATTATGCGGAGCACCCTGGCTTGATGGGAGGGGTTAATGGTAATGGACCCGGAGAGAAGGAAATATTATAAGCTTAGTTTCGGACAGATTTAGTTTGAGAAAGTGGTGTGACATCCATGTTGATATGTCAGTGAGTAGATTAGTGATGTATGAGGAGATAGAAGGAGTGAGCTGAGGGGTGAAGAGATATATTTGGGTGTCATCGGCATAGAGATGGTATAGGAAGCCATAGCAGGAAAGGATGAAGTAGAGTTGTAGGTGACACCGAAGGTGCACTGGGATAGGTAGGAGGTAAAACCATGAGAGAACAGAGTCTTGGAGGCCAAGGGATTAGAGCTTATTGAGGTGGAGCGGGTGGTCAACTGTATCAAAAGAAGCAGAAAGGTGCAGGTGTATGAGTACAGAGTAGTGACCATGGTTTTAGCAGTTAGTAGATTGTTAGTAAGTTTTAGAAGGGCAGTTTCTGCGGTGTGTTGTGGATGAAAGCCAGATTGAAAGGGGTCAACGAGGTTGTTAGCAGTCAGGTGGCGGCGTAGGAGGTTGTAGACCAGCCGTTCAAGAGGTTTGAAGGTTAATGGGAGGTAAATGTTTTAAAATAGGGTTCACCAATGCTTGTGTTAGAGGGGTAGGGGCGATACCAGTAGAAAGGCAGAGGTTGAAGATGTGAGTAAAAGATTTTAGAATAGAGCTAGAGGGTGACCGGAGTAGTTATGAGGGGATGGGGTCCAGGGGTAGGTAGTTATGTGGGTGTATGATAAAAGAGTAGCAACTTTGTCTGCGGTAGCCGGATCAAATGAAGAGAGTATTGAATGTGGTGGTAGACAAGATGTATTCAGAGTGGTAGATGTCTGAACAGTGGCAGCCTCATGGCAAAATGTGTTAATCTTGCTTTTGAAGTGATTGGCAATCTCCTGGGCAGTGAATGAGTTGTGTGGAGCAGGCGGCGGGAGACGAAGTAGGGAGTTAAAGGCAGAAAAGAGTTGATGGGGACTCGTTGAAAGTGTATTTATTATAACAATCTTCAATATAATTTTTCTAATGCAATGGTATTGGCCTCTTGCAGTCCCCATACAGCAAACTCGTATCGGGGGAGGGGTGGTGAAGCAGCACAAGAAGCCAATAAGTTGTTCTGCAGTGCAAAGTACATGTTGATAGGAAGAGAGAGCAAAGTGACAGAAAGATGAGCTTAATAGTCTGCTGATGCTCCTTCCACTGTGCAGGCATGGAGTGGGGGTGGGAAGAGGACCTCTAAGTGTTACAGAATGGCGTTAGAGGAAAATCAGGTCTTCTACCCTGCCAGACAAGGCTGTGCTATGTGACTGTACTGTGGAAATCTGATAACTAAATGGATACAAATACATATCTATTTGCAGGTAAAACAACTCTTATAAATGTATTTTATCTGGATATATAACTGTTTGCTGGGAGTTATGCTTTACAGGACTATCTAACTATATAGCTAGCTATTATACTATTTTATTAACAGTATGGGAGAAAAGAAGAGAGAAGGGCGCCCACCCTAGTGTAGATGGTTTTTAATAATGTGAGCTAAAGTACACGGTAAAAACATACTCACAATGACAATCAGTAAAATCATATGAGACGGCCGCCCAGGAGAGAAACACCGCTGTGTCTTTTTTTCTGTATTCTGACACGAGCATGTCAGAATAGAAAAAAAAACTTCTCCTCACAGGTTGTTGTCATTTTTTGGATTTGGTGCAGGTGTGGGGGCTCTGTCTGCACAGTAGCATAATTTGCTCACAGAGCCATTCACAACATCTGTGAATGGAGAGAACGCAGTGGCAGAGGAACACAAGTGTGGTGATGTCTCTGCACTTGTAGTCCATTCATGCTTCCATCTGTCCCGTAACTGAAAGTACATGCTTGTGTATGGACAGGGTCTTGGAGGAACATTCTGCAAGAGCCTGATTGTGGTGGCAATGCTTTGCAGGCTCAAATTTAGCTGTACTATGGCTTTAATTGTTTAAAGCATTTGTTCAACACAAGTTAAGCAATGACAAATGTTGGGTGTGTTGTTATTTTTTTAGGCTGGGGATACACTGGCCATTTTAAAGTGGAACTAACCTCCAAAAGTAGAGATTTGCTATGTTAGAAGGAACATATGGAAATATTAATTGTGCCTAAATAGTTCCCTGAAACATGTACCCTTTGTCTGAAATACCTCATGAAAATTAGCAGTGCACTTCCTGGTATATGAGGGTTCCTAGGCAGTCCTGTGCCTACAGCCTCATAGTTATATAGCCTCTGACTGCCTCTCAGGAGAGTTGTAGCTATTTTTTTTTTGAAAAGTACTTTTTATTAAGTTTTCAATAGGAGAGTTGTAGCTATAGACTGTTCAGTAGACTGCCAGCAAATAGTTAAATCTCTTAGTAGCAAGAGATTCAGATCCCCATTGTAACCCAATTGTCTTAATTTATTAGAAGAAGTTTAGATCATATTATAGGCAACATTGATGCCAAAAGCCAAAAAAATCCCTAACAGTTCATAGGTTATTCTAGAAACAATTTAATGGAACAAGTCCTTATTATTGGTATAAGAATTAAATTAGATTTTGCTTATAACATTACTTTATTTGAAGCCAACAAATGCAAAGTATCAATTCATTATATAGATATTGTATTTAACATCAACAGCCATGTTAACATGGGTTTGGCTTTCTCTTGTAAATAAAACTTTCTAGAAGCTAGCGGGAGAGATCATAGGCATTTTGTACCATATCCTGTTTCGCCTCACAGACAGCTCATTCATCTTTGAATTGAGTGTGGCCAGTTCTATAAGTCTGCCTATTTTCTGTCTCATTTCTCTTACTAACCTTTACATGAAATAAAATCTGAAATCATTTTCACATTTGAAGTCAAAGGGGCTGTTAAAACCATTTCCCTCCTTATGTTTGTTGTTGGAAAAGGCTGAGGTTTTGTTACTCAAAAGGGACTTTGTGTAAACCATGTAGGAACATTCTCTCACTAAGGATTAAAATGCATTTAGTAGTTATTTTTGGTTCCAAGTCTAAAGGAAGAAGATAAAAACACACTCAATGTAGACTAAAACAAACATCAGTAGTGTTCACATAAGCATAAGAAAATACATATATTGAGACCTAACTGTTAGCAAACCTCACACATACAGGGGCATAAAAAGTAACATAAAAGCAAATATTACGATGAAACTCAATTATCTACACTGAAAAATAAACCTTAGAAAACAAGTTGCTCTAGTTTTATAGAAATATCAAAAATGAAAAAAGAAATTGTTAGCTTTGTTGGAAATGTAGCTAAAATGTATAAGCAATATACAGTACATATAAAAGACAATGCATTTAGGATGCAGATGTCTCCATCTGACCTTATTCAATGTACCTGTGTAGTTTTTAATTTTTCACAAATGTTTAATTAAAGCCCAATTGAACTTTCAGTTTAAGTCAGTCAAAATACATTCCAGTTCAACCAAAACAAAAGGTGTGCAAAGTCTTACAGGTTTTTTTAGAAAGCAGCTAAATTCTAAGTAGAAAAGCATTTCCCCTGAAGCTTGTTCTCTGTGTGGAAGCAGTGGCCTCTTTGCAGAGGTCCAACACACCTTCTGCTGAGTCTGAGCTTGAGCTATTCATTCAGCAGGGAGGGAGTGTAAGCATTGTTAATACCAGACTAGTGGGGGATAGGCTTTTCTACTCAGGTTGACTGTAAGACTTATTCCACCTCTTGTTTTCCTGTACCTGGTATATACTTAACTTATTTTAACTGAAAGTTTCATTGGGTTTTAATAGAACATTTCTGAAATGCAATATACAGATACTTTGAAAAGGCTTAGACCACATCATCTCCACCTTTGAATAATGTCAAACCTTGCGCCACTGCTCCAATCAAGTCAAGCATCAGCTGACATCTGTGTGATCAGATCTAATATAAAATTGGTAATAAAAGTCGCTAAGTCAATTAATCGGCAAAGTATCAGATACAACTGATACTAGCCGTGAAACAATGTGATACAATGTGAAAAGAATAACAATAAACAAAACGAATGTGTGTATCATACACCTCAGTGCAAATAATATATTGCTACAAAAATGTCCATACTCATGAATCTTCAACAGTCCGTTATGAAATAGAAAATATAAAAGTGGATGAAAGGTAATCTCAGTCTACTGTGACCATCACCAGAGAAGTCTTATGGAATGCACATCACCTTTAGCAGAGACCCACCAGGGTCTGTATGCGCTGTTCCTCTGATTAAAACCAGGTAGAGGAAGCACCTGATGCCGAACACCTCCCAGTGATTTCCCCCTCTCAGGTACAAACTCCTTTTGCCAGCCTCAGGAGTTGAAAGCAGTCAATTCGACCAAGTGGACCATGCATCAAATAAAAAGTGGAAACTCGTAGTGAAGATGGTTTTAAAAAGGATAATATATTTTATTAAAAAACTACTCACATTCCATTGGTAAAAAATAATCTTCTAATAACAACTCGGTAAGCAGTCACACACCCTGTGTTCGATCGTTCAGCTCCTATGCTCCACCCTATGTATGTTACGTCACGGGGCGTGACTTCATCAGGGGTGTGGAGACAGGAGCTGAACCCAGTTATATGCTGGCATGGTCTTTTAAATGTATATTGGCTTTACATTTTAGCTATATTTCCAACAAAGTTACCAAACACAATAAAAGTGATCAAGCAAGAAATAAAAATTCTCATTTAATTAATTTATGCTGATAAAGTACAGATAAAAAAAGTGATACCTTCTGATACTTCCTCTTAGAGGAATAAAAAAGGTGGCCTGACAGACACTGAACAGTTGAAGCACATGTCATTTGGAATCATTTAGAATTCTGTTATTTCAATTTTAAGTGATCAGAGCACTATGTGTATGACATAAGTTCAAATCAGCAGAAAAGTGAATTTTAAGTCAGCAGGAGGCAATACCTCACTTTAGCACATGTTGTTTCGGTATGGCACCCTGAAGATTACTCATGCATGATGGAAAAACATTTGTGCAAGAAAAAATATAAAATATTGCTTTAAAGGTTGAATTTGTTGCATTATAATTAACTGTAAAACATATCACAAGCACACTGATTTAATTTTAGTAATGGATGAAATACATGCATGTGTAAGAGGATATCAAAATGTCTGTTATGTACCATATACTCCCACTACTGATAAAACAACAGTGGGATTGTGTATTCTTAGCCCATTGCCGATTCAAATAGGAAAGGTGCCTTCATAAATTTGTCAGAATGCCATGAGTATGGAGGTAAAGCTAACAAATTACTTCCTATGTGTGCTGTATTTATCTGGAAACCAAGCAATTTCAACCTCATACTGTAACATGATAGTAATATTCAGAAAGTATAAGATGTATTATTGTCATTAGCACAGTGATGTACTGAACAGCTTTCAGTGAAAGTGACCATAGCTGTGAAAGTTTCATCTGAACTATAGAATTGATATTTTATGTACTTTCACTTTTACTGCTAGACACAGCCAAACTTTTGAACATCATCTGCTTACATTGGAAAGGTATATGTCATTGGCAAGGTGTATGTAGGAATGGACCATACCTGAAAATCCATTGTGCCTATTGATTTGGAATTAAAGGCAATTTGGTCAAAATATTGGTCTTCCCAATCTGATTTCCTAATGTTTTCATACTAGTAAATAATAATAATTATAAATAATAACAGTAGTAGTATAATGTTTTGTCTTCGACTATTGAATCCTTCAAAATAGTTTTTTTTGTGTTACATTATTCAAATAATAATGAGAACAGTTAGGCACCTCTGTGAACCATCTGCATTACATTTAAAGTATATAAAAACTCAATATCTAAAGTAAAAGCTGTGTAATAGTGTATGAAGTGTTTTCTAAATGTAAACAAAGACTTTTTCATCAATCCCAAACTTTTTCCTCGAAACAACATACTGGTTAGTATTTTTTAAGCAGGCACATTTTTCTAACCACAAAGGTTAAGCTAACATGTAATATCCTGAATTCTATCTCCTTTGGTGAAAAAATAGTTTCAACTTTCCTTCATCTGGGAATTTCACTTATTTTCTGACCAATAAATTTCCTATTTATGTTCCTTTACTCAATGTCCTCAACACACTTCAAATCAGTTTATGTCATTTATTGTGCTCTGTGTCTTGATATTTAGATTTCTAAAATACTGCCTGACAAAAATCGGTTAGGGAAAATTACAAGTGTAGTGAAAACATACATTGGCTTGATTGTATAGTCACACTTACACAAGGAGTGTTTGTATTGTGTTAATTATATTTATCAAGGTATTCAAACTACTCAGAAACATCAACATATGAAGTCATTTCTTTTAGATAATTCTAAATTGCAATATAAAATGTTTATTTTTTTATACTGAAGTCTATTTTGCCTAAAAGGCTACTAAGCAGGTACTGGTTGGAGGGGTGTTAAACGAGTTGCATTAGCATAACCCAAATTTACCCCTAAACATCTCTCTCCCCCTTTAGATGTCCTATTAATTTTACTTTGTTCCTGTAGTGAGACACTTTTTTTTAGCTCCATGTGATGTCATACCCAGCAGACTTCTAGAATTCTTGCAGGGGTATTGCCCGGAACCTACCAATGTAACCACAAGACCAGAGCTACATCTCCCAAGAGTCCTTTCCCTATGCACAGTGTATGGGCAGGACATTGGAATTTTAAGCAGCAGCATTGTTTCAGTACAAAATAAATTCATATCCAGCTTTTAAAGTAAGGTACACATGGAAGGACTTTACCCAATACAAAAACAAACGTTTCCCAGCACACTTACCAGGTAGCCTGCAAGCAAAATGAGTGAATTTGCCATTTGTTTCACTTGTTAGATTGTGCATTCAGGCAACCTTGACCTTTGAGCTCAGCTTGCATCGCTTTGGAAGTTTTCCTTGGTTTTTTTGTCTACCATTGGCTTCATCGTTCTTTTCAAACTGTAGTTGATTTTACCTTTGCAGTCACATCCAGGGTGGGTACACTCCCATGGACCCAATTTAGTTCTCTGGTTCCTGTTCTGCGTTGAACACACAATGATACCAAACAGCAGAGTAACTACTTTCTCCATTTAAATAGGCTGACATGATTGAAAACACACATGATACTAATTACTTGAAACAGTATGACACATCACTATATATATAATTCCATTATCTAAAAAAATGTTCAGGGGTACTGACAAATCTGTGCAGGACATTTTAGTGTATCTTTATAGAATAAGCAGTTCATCTCTTTTTATACTTTGCTTTACTATTGGACATATCAAACGCATGCAGGTTTACACGAGACAATTGCTTTTAATGTCATCACTTTTCAGTTGGAATGAAACATTGTTTTAATGAGCTGCAAGGGTATCTACACATTTGTTCATGTCTGTACAGTACATATACATAGTCTTAAAAATACTATACTTACTATACTGTTATACTATACTGTACTATACTGTATAGTATTTGTTACTGTTTGGTAACACTAAACACTTTGGTAACAGCACCTACAGTTACTGTTGGAGCTATACTGTTAAAGAAGAAGTCTTTCTTGAAGTTGCAAAGGCTTGTTAAATCCCCAGGGTACCCAATGCACATTTCAGTTGGTCCCATTCAAATCTGTGCAGGGGTTTTCAAATAAAACCCCTGCAGATTGAAGACCAGTTTATGGAAGGGGAATGGGGGAATGGGTGAATTACAGCCAGCACTGAATTCACCTCAGCCTCCTAATTCTGAAGCCCTCTGGCTCATTTGCCACCTACTTAGACCCCCCCCCAACACTCCTCTGAAAGCTGCCAGGTGGAGCATCTTCAGCTCTGCCATGCAGCCCTGCGTCATTTCTGCTCTTCTCTGCTGATTCTATAAAGTAACAGGAAATACTGAGCCTGGACCATTGCCAGCTATTCAGGAGATAGAAAGTGGAGTAGCAACTGTTAGCTTGTATTGTCATTGACTAGAGAAGGGTGCCATCATTCAGAGAAAAACACAAGCATGCAACAACACAAGCAAGCTAATACAGCTGTCCAGGAGAGACTAGTGTAGCAACTGGCTTGTGTTGTTGTGGGCTTGTGTTTTTGTGAACTCCCACTGCCAGTCAGAAATGCCATATCCTTTGTCCAGAATTGTCAAGTAGTGGTGGCAGAAGGGACTGTGAACTAAATGACAATGCTGTTCAGCAACCCGTGAACAGTTAGAATGGGACCATGGGTGATGTGCACTGCATCCCTCGGAATGGGATGGAATGGGGCGGGGGTGTAGTTGGTTAAGAAGTTTCTTCATCTTCTGTCAAGACTGCATCTTTAAGGGGATGCAGCTATTTGTGATACTTTTTTAGAATGTAGATAGGCAGGAATGATTCTCAAGCAGACAGCCCAGCCCTTGCACCAGTGCTGCTGAATCTTTACAAGTGTGAAGCATAGGGATTTACACAATGCAGATGGTCAATGCAACGCTTTTGTCTAAAGCTATTTTTTGCTTTGCATAGCCTACATACTTAAGACATTTGCAGAAATGAAAAATTTTTGCAGGTTTTAACAAATTCAAGGTGAAAGTTTAAATACTAGCTACATTCTGCTGCCTATGTTCACATTCAGCAGTTTGTTCAGCCTTCCCTGTATCTAAAACAGTTTTTTCCCTTCCAGACAAAGAACTAAGAAAATTGTCGATGTAGCCTTATTCAATATAAAGGGTTATGGCACGCTTAGCATATGTAGTTTTACAAATTCACACTCTGTTTAGATCTATTTAAAAAACAAAACAGTAATTCCTATTTTTAAGGAAAGAACACCACTTCTGTGAAAGACTATAGGTTGAGTTGATATGTTGGTGCTATATAAATCCTGTATTATAATAATAATAATAATAATAATAATATAAACTAGATATAAGTAAAATGGTCTCATAATGCGTACACTGCAAATTTAAAAAAGAACAGTTTTCTGTTTTATAACTCATCCAGAAGAAAAAAAAAGTGCTTTCCTTTTTTTTTTATCTACAAAGGGACATTGCTTTTTTAGGTTTTTGTAATTAAGGGGTTTTAATCAGGAGGGCAAGAGGAGCACTTCACATTTAAACCAATGTTTAAACCAATGTTAAACCAACTCTTCTATGATGTTAAACATTAGAACAGTACGTACAATCTGCATCACCCATATTGATATTGTCTACATTTGTCCTCAAATGAACTTTATTATGGACTCAATGATTTTCAGTTTCGCCCCTGGCACAGGGTCACATAACTGTGGCACAGGTGGCATGTTAACACACTGGGCTGATTTGCTAAATTAGTTTAGAATCTTCACACAAAAATTGTGTAAATATTCACTACAATTATCCAATCATGTGAAAAGCAAATTTCTGTTTACTCATTTCATCTGCAATTGACTGAATAATTGAAGTGAATATTCACACAATGTGTGTCTGTTTATTCTTAACCTCTTTAGTTTATCAACCTAAACGATTAGTAAACTATTTTTTTTTAAAGAAACCTTACCAATATGGCTCTAAATTGCTGCCCTGTTTTAAAATGACCAATTTTGTTAACTACTGTGGAAAGGTTTCAATTATTTCTTTGTAGACAGGAATCTTAGCTTGTTGCTCTATTTTTGTATGACCCACTTTGTGAATTAAGGTGCTTACATTTATCTGGAGTTTTTTGTCTACGATCGTGTTTTCGTCTGAAAATTGGCCAGTTGATGGGAAGTGCACAACCTCAATTACTGTACAACTGGCAGATTTTTGTATTTCAAGCAGGCTAGAAATGGGTTTGTGGCGTGGAACAACAAAAATCTCAAGATGAAAACTGCACATGCTCAAACGAAAACTTGTTCTTTCAATCAATGAAAATCAGCCAGTGAGTGGTGCTGACAAACCTTAAATGTGAACCACATTGGTCTGTGCATGATGGGCTAGTTGAATGAAAATTGAACGAGGTTGAGATGTCTGAACAAAGAAAGTTGTACAATGGTTGTAAGGTGTATGGCCTCCTTTAGCCTGTAACAATGTCAGTTATTTGCATTGTGATATGGAACTGCTACTAGGTTGCTACTCGGTTTTGGTATGATACTACCTGCGAACTCCTTTGGAATGTTGTCAGTTCTTTCTTTTGTAAATAGAAGCCCCGACTTGCTGCATTGTTTTGGTTAGTATGTCCCACTGTATGAGCACTTCTGGAAAGGTGTAAATCCCTTATGGTAGCTGGACAAAAAGGTCACAGCTTTTTTCTCAACTGCATTATGTATACCCAGTAACCCTATAGATTATTGGGTATACAGACTGGCCCAAACTGGCCATGTCTGCCTTACAAAAAAAAAGTAACTTTTACATACAATCAATTATCAATTGATGATTGAAAAAAGCTCATCTTCATTTATTCCCTACGCTAAATTAATGTTATCTTTGCTAAAGGAAATTTCACTTAGCTTAGTGAATGAACTGAAATTGTACTGACTTCAATCATCCAATCACATGCAAGCAAAAATCCTGTTGCTTTTTTAAAATTCCTAAACATGATTGGGTATTCTGTGCAAAAGGAATTTTCCCTTTGTTTCACCTCATTTACTAAAATAAGTGTACATTCTCTTTAAAAGGGAGCATTCTGATTTTACTTTAGCAAATCAGGATTACTATAATTATATAATTATTTTTATGAACGCCTCACATATAAATAGCCCCAAAGTGTATTTTCATTTGTCTTCATCATAATTCTAAATAGAATTGCATTTCAAAAGAAGTACATACATTAATTTCACATCCTTTACGACGTTTCAAGATTTTTAGAAATTTCTATCTATGAATTTTAGAACCATGCAAATATTTTAAACCAGTTAAATATATGTACTTTATACAGACAGACAAGATTAATTTCTGCACATTTTATAGTATGAGTGGGGGTAGTGATGGTGTTAAGTAAACTTCAGTTGCAAGTCTGCTAGGGATTTCTATTTTCCAAGTTGTTCCCTTACAGTACAGTGTCCTCTTTCATTCTTACCTTTCCTCTGCCTGTGTCTGAAACCACTTTTATAGCATAAACGTTTTAGCTGTTCTACTATTATTTCCAGTTGCTCTTGTGAAATCTTAGTAAACGAATGAATTTTTTTTCTTTCCCGTTTGAAGTGAAAACTACTTCTTCCTTTACCTGGAAGCTATGTCTGGATTTGTGGTTTTGCTGTTTACCCACTGTCATACAAGGCTGCCAGAATGTTTTCATTTCTAAGCCATATAAATTCACAGTTAATCATTGGCTGTATTTAGGGCTCACTCCTGGAATTTTCTTTTTCCTTTCAGTTGAAAGAGACAAGGACTTTTCACACCAACGACGGCACTATAAGGAATTCCGATTTGACCTCACTCAAATCCCACGTGGGGAAGCCGTCACAGCAGCAGAATTCCGCATCTACAAGGATCGAAGCAACAATCGCTTTGGGAATGAAACTTTAAAGATTAGTATTTATCAGATCATCAAGGAAAATTCAAATAGGTAGTATGTTAATACATTTTTTATATGTGTATAATAGCCAAAGTGAAAGATAAAAATGTATAAAGTGCATGTAAAGAGAAGTATATAAATGTTAACAAAAACATCACATCTGTGTGTTGATGTAACTAACACATTTCTTAAAGATAAACATATATATTGTATAATTATTGAATTAATTCTAATGTCAATGGTTGTCCATCAATCTAGGCTTTTACAAGATGTGGCTGTCAGTTTGAAGTATGAGGAGACAATTAGTCATTGTTCTGGGTGGCAGTCCAGGGTAGGTGAAGCAATTTGTGCTAGTAAGGGTTTGTAGTTGGTTATCATGCTGGAGAAGGTAAGAGGGGGTACAACATGCAACATGCAAGTATCAATTCGGGAGAATAATGGGTGCCTGTCAGTGTAGGTGACCATTTGTCTGGCGATTGTGAAGATGTGGCTGTCCTTGGGTGGTGTGACAGTAACTGTCAATCTAATGCTGGGCACACACCTTACAACCATGGCAAGACTTTTGTCTTGCCATGGTTGTAAGGTAATTAAAAACATTTACGATCTGCCTATCTTGGACAGGCAGATCGTACTTGCGATGATCACAAGCCCACCCCGCTGAGGGGCAGGCTTTCCGATGACCGCAATGCTGAACGGGCAGTGTGGCATTTATCTTATGAACATGCCACACACCCGTCGACAATCGTACGATTCTCGTCGGGTTTTTTGAACATGTTCCAAAGATAAAAGTCGTGCGACCTTACAGTAGCAGAGGTCGCACGCCTTCCACACACCTTGCGATAATCGTATGATCGCGGGATTTCCTGCGATTATCGTACGATTATCGCAAGGTGTGTGGGCACCTTAAAGGGAGTGTAGGTGGCTGTCATTCCATGTAAGAAGCAGTGGGATTAGACTTTAATTCGGGTGGGGCTAACTGCAGCTGCATGTATGTCAGTCATGGTGGAGTGGTTGTGCAGCTGGCCATCATTTAGCTGTATTCCATTTTGGTTTAAACAATAAGATTGTGATGCAGAGATTCATATAATTAAAATAATTATTTGGTTAGAATGTACAAGTGTGAACATGTTTTCCAGATTGCACAGAGTATATAAATATATTAATTACATATTTGATGTAGGGAAAGTGGTCCGGAAAATAGCCATTTTGTACCTACATACGGGTTTATCATGGCATGGGGTGGAATGCAGATATGGCTAAAATTAGGGATGCACGATACTCGAGTACGAGTTCCGATATTTATATTTCGATACTCACCAGTACAGAGTATCGGTACTTCCGGTAGCATGGAGCTGGCTTCCCTGGCAATCAGGAAGCCAGGTAGCATGTCATTACCCACTGCTTGGTTTCTTGATTGCTCAGGAAGCCAGCTCCATGCTGTTTTGCCGGCTCACTGCTGATTGGCCAGGAAGCCAGCTTACCAGCCAATCAGCATCAAGCCGGCCACACAAATCTGATAATATGGTGAAGCAACCTCCACCTTGCAGACACCCTATTCCCCTCACATTACACCCATATCCATGATCAGGAGCAGTCATCACTGTACCACAGATGTCCCTCGGCCAGCCGGGCAGACACTGCTCTCCAAGCCGCTTTACCTCTCCTGAATCTGCCAACATCTGAGTCTCATGAGATGTACAAATGCCGCCTGACTCCGGTGTGTACAGTGCCTGCATCGCCTGCGTGTTCCCTCATGGCACTGCCTGTCAGAGGAAATCTCCCTCTGACCGGAAGTTTTGCCATCGGGGAAAGTATCAGAGCATTTGGGCAAGTACGAGTACTTGCCCAAATACTCGGTATCGGCACCGATACTGATACTTGTATCGGTATCAGTGCATCTCTAGCTACAATATTAGATATTGTAAGCTAAATGCTCTGTAAGGTGGAATGTAGGACACACTGTCCCTGTGGTTATATAATTCTTCTCCACCATGGCAGCTTGTTCTGTAATCTGGAATGGCCAGAGTGGTTGTAACATTCAGTTCTACCATAGTAAGAGGTATGAGCATTCAATTGGCTTCAGGGCATTACAACCACACTAACCACGTGTGCTTTTAGGTGAAATGCAGAGTGCTGTGATGTATTGATGCACTAAGTGGGATACTCTGGATTCATACTTACATACATGCATACATACATGCATACATACTCTGGATTCTGAAGGCAGTGTGTAAGGTAGACTTTCTTACAGGTAAATTACAAAGTTTCTGTTCATGTTCAATGTGCCAATGCTGTTACAGCACAAGCACAATAACAGTGAATACTCAATTTGGCTCAGCAATGCAGCAGAGTTTTCTTATCCCCTCTCAGCGCCCACAGCAGCACCACAGAGCCAGTCCACGAAACATCTGGGTTAGGGCTTTTGGGAGTTTTTGAATATTAGGAGGTGCCTATGTAAACCAGAAATGACATAGGGTGCTTGCAAATTCTCACTTCACAGCTGGTATTACAAAATTAAGATTTGGGACCCTGTAATGACATAGTGGGGGCAGAAAAGAAAACTATCTATTGAATGGGGAAAACTAAGAGAAAAATTCTTGCCAGGGTAATGCTCATCAAAGGAGGAGGGACGCATGAGGTACATTTTAGGTTTACTAGGGGATAACCTTAATTTAGTCTAAGATGTCAACTAACAAAAAGCAGTAGTCTTTCCAGGAAAGTTGTATTGTTCTCATTTATATTTTTATGTGCTAGTATGGGTGCATCTTTGTAAATGTAAATAGCTGTTTCATCTACAGTAAGTAATGCTTTGTTTCAGGTTTACTGGTCATTGCAAGCCTTTATACCATTCTTCTATGTGATAGCTTTGCAAGTCTGCACTTTTCAAACCACAGGCTATCCTTTCCTTTGCTTTCTGTTCTTGTTCAAGTCATTTCTATATGGTTTTCTTTTTTTGTATTCAGGTCAAAAGTTTAAATATTTTAGGTAACAGGAGTATATACTTGGAGCGATCTTGAGTAAACTAAGAATTCAATCCCAGCTTCTGTTTGACTTTTCAATTGCTACTTTGGATTAAGTGGTTGGCTTAAGACCAGATAAAGTTTTATTCTGCAGCACCCACAAGTTTTATTTTTAGGCAGGCATAGTTACAACAAAAGCAGTTTATCATGGCAGCCACTGCTATATTAAATGTGTTACACATAGATGCCAATGAGATTTCACTTTCTAAGCTACTGGAAGAATGTAAGGGAGAAAATGTTTACTATGGGAAGCATAGACAGTTCTTATGGGTGCTTATGAGGCTTTTTTTTTTACCATTGTGCACTTTAACTCCAATCCAAGGATTTAAGACTTATTTGCTAACCGGGTTTGAAAGAGTATTTTTCCAAGGTTCAGATTTATATTTATGGTCTGTAATTTCATAGTCATTACTGACTTCTAAAATGATAAAAATACTAACTATAATTATTAGTGTTTTTGGTAAGCCTTAATATATTGGGGTCTATTCACTAAGCTGCCGAAGGATTTAGGCGTAGCTTCGGCTGATCCTTTGGCTAGCTTTGGCCCCAGGAGCCCTTCGGTTCAGTAAAACCAAAGGGCTGCTGTACGGGCTATTCACTATAGCCCGTACAGCTCCCGAAGTCGGCAGAGGGGCTCAGTCGAGCTGAAGGCATATGCTTCGGCTCGACTGACCTGAGGTAAAAGCCGAAGCTGGCCGAACAGCCTGCTACTGACTGCTGGCTCCGGCCACTTGCACAGACAAATCAGCGTCCCTGGTTACCAGGTAACCAGGGACGCTGATCTCCAGACAGCCCAACTCTCCTGGATGCTCTGGGAGTCTCCCGCTATTAGATAGCGGCTCCCGCCCGCCTGGGAGAGAAACACTTTCTCTGGGAAAGTTTTACCCTGCTGTCTTTTTTTTCTTCTTCTGACATCGGAGCAACAGAGGTACCTGGCAGAATAGCCGAGCCGAATGCCGCTCGGCGGCATTTGGCTATTCACTCACTGCTGTTCGGCATCTATGAGAATAGGCCGAACAGCAGCAAGTAGCCTGCTGGAGGTTCGGCTCAGCCGATCCAGATGTTGGATCGGCTGAGTCGAACTCCTTCTGCACTTCGGGTCGGCCGAACATGCTGAGCATGTTCGGCCGACCCGAAGCCACGCGAAGCAAGCCACACGGCCGACCCGAAACCACACGAAGTGAATAACCGGGTCGGTTATTCACTCAGCTGCCTACGGCCCCATATCTAATCTGTAATTAAGCAGTAGAGATCAGTGAATCGGTCTGTGTTTGATTCGTTGAGGGTTAAGTGAATCCTGTTTAAAATTCAGTGAACCTGAACTTAGCGGTGAATCTCATTAAAGACCATGTGAGGCAAATCTAGTTAGTAGATTCTGGCCATGTTCAGGGCAAATAGGCAAACTAATTTAAAAAAGGCATGGGAAGCTGGACACTGCCATGTGGGATATGCATCAATGCAATAAATGCTTGAATACCGTATATTACTATTTAGGTGACTATGAAAGCAACATTGAAAATACACAATTCCTGTAAATGACATGCTTGGGGAATTCCCTAAAGCTGTAAGTGATGTAAAAGGAGAACTATGAGGTGAGTGCTTTTCACTCACCTCATAGTTCTAGCCGACCTGTGACAATGAGACACAATGTCACAGGTCGGCTTAGTAGACTGGGAGGTGAGCCAACACATACCGTGACAGGGGAGGGGCTGGATTCCCCGCTCCAATCCGCCAGCGCTGACTGGCGGAACAGACAGGGAGGGGGTGGGTACAGCTGGCTCTGCCTCTAGATAGGCAGAGCCAGCTGTCAGTCACGCAGCTGGGCGGATCCAGACATAATTGTCGGGATCCGCTTCAGCTGCGGCGTCTCAGTATACCACGAGCAGCAGCTAGCAGTATACTGCGGCGTCTCAGTATACCGCGAGCTACAGCTTGCGGTATACTGAACCTAGGGTGACGGGAAGACGCTAGTTTGTGTCCTCCCGTTACCCTAAGGAGAACTATGGGGAAAAGCCTTAACCCCATAGTTCTCCTTTAAGGAAAAGGACAATTTTCTCTGACAGCATACACTAGCAGCGTATATTTTACAATGAGCTTGGCTTACATGAATCAGCAGCACCTCAGTCGGATTCATTTCAGTTTTTAAAGAGTTTTTTTACAGGTATTTTTTAGCAGCAACACATGCTTTTTCCTTTCCTTTTTTTATAAAGCAGTAATATGTCTGCTTTGACTAGCAGATAGAAATTGGCCAGTAGTTTAGTGAGCTTGTTCCTGTTCTGGATGATGCAAAACTGTGCTGCTGCTGGCCAATTTATATCAAACTTTCATTAGGAATTAAGAGACTGCAAATGATACAGCAGTATAAAATTAGCCAGCAGCAGTACATTTTAATAAGAAAGAATAGGCCAAAGTGTACTAGAGACTAGGCATGGGCTCGAAACATAGGCAGTTTGTGTGTTCACCGAACACATGAACTGTCAGGGCATTCAGTGGCTTGTTTGCCCATTGAGCTCCCCGCAAGGCACTGCGCCTTGTGAAACCCTGATTGGCTAAAGCCTTGCACCTGACCAAAGGTCAGGTGCAAGACTTTGCCCAGTCAGGGCCCAGTACTCTGTAAGAGCCATGATTGGGCAAAGTCATGATGACTTTGCTTAATCATTGCTCATCTGTCAGATGTCGTACTACTGTAAACAGTTGGGCGGAGCTAGCTGTCACCGCTAGCTCTGCCCAATTGTTTATATATTGCCGGCATCTGTCAAAATGCCATTCTGCGGCAGGCAACCCTGGAAAAGCACCCTGCAAGTGCCGAGTGTATGTTGCCCGGTATCGCAGGGAGGGGGTCTGCCTGCTCGTCCCCCCGCCTTTTCCTGCCCTGCCGGGCCTGTGCTCGGTTCAAGGGTCTGTTAGGGAATTTTAGGGGGACCCATTTTTGGGGGTGGAGTTCTTCCTTAAAATTCCTACAAGACCTTAAGGGCCTGGTATGACTTTGAGGGGGAACCCCACACACTTTTTTTTGTTTTGTTACATGGGGTCACTCCTAAAATTCCTACCAGACCTAAAGGGTCTGGTATTGTTTGGAAGGGGAAAAAAAAGGGTCATTTTTTTCTTTACAAATGTCATTTTTGCTGCAGCAGGTTCTATACATTGTAAAGATGTACCACATTACAGGTGGTTTAAGGGGACCCCCAGGCATGATATTTAAAGGATTTTTTCATTTGTATTGTTTCACTTTAGGTGATGTTAAAATCACTACCCCTTTAAAAATTTTATTTTTTAAAAGTGTTTTTTTCCCCACTGATTCATGTAAATTGTCGGGATCCGCTTCAGCTGCGGCGTCTCAGTATACCACGAGCAGCAGCTAGCAGTATACTGCGGCGTCTCAGTATACCGCGAGCTACAGCTTGCGGTATACTGAACCTAGGGTGACGGGAAGACGCTAGTTTGTGTCCTCCCGTTACCCTAAGGAGAACTATGGGGAAAAGCCTTAACCCCATAGTTCTCCTTTAAGGAAAAGGACAATTTTCTCTGACAGCATACACTAGCAGCGTATATTTTACAATGAGCTTGGCTTACATGAATCAGCAGCACCTCAGTCGGATTCATTTCAGTTTTTAAAGAGTTTTTTTACAGGTATTTTTTAGCAGCAACACATGCTTTTTCCTTTCCTTTTTTTATAAAGCAGTAATATGTCTGCTTTGACTAGCAGATAGAAATTGGCCAGTAGTTTAGTGAGCTTGTTCCTGTTCTGGATGATGCAAAACTGTGCTGCTGCTGGCCAATTTATATCAAACTTTCATTAGGAATTAAGAGACTGCAAATGATACAGCAGTATAAAATTAGCCAGCAGCAGTACATTTTAATAAGAAAGAATAGGCCAAAGTGTACTAGAGACTAGGCATGGGCTCGAAACATAGGCAGTTTGTGTGTTCACCGAACACATGAACTGTCAGGGCATTCAGTGGCTTGTTTGCCCATTGAGCTCCCCGCAAGGCACTGCGCCTTGTGAAACCCTGATTGGCTAAAGCCTTGCACCTGACCAAAGGTCAGGTGCAAGACTTTGCCCAGTCAGGGCCCAGTACTCTGTAAGAGCCATGATTGGGCAAAGTCATGATGACTTTGCTTAATCATTGCTCATCTGTCAGATGTCGTACTACTGTAAACAGTTGGGCGGAGCTAGCTGTCACCGCTAGCTCTGCCCAATTGTTTATATATTGCCGGCATCTGTCAAAATGCCATTCTGCGGCAGGCAACCCTGGAAAAGCACCCTGCAAGTGCCGAGTGTATGTTGCCCGGTATCGCAGGGAGGGGGTCTGCCTGCTCGTCCCCCCGCCTTTTCCTGCCCTGCCGGGCCTGTGCTCGGTTCAAGGGTCTGTTAGGGAATTTTAGGGGGACCCATTTTTGGGGGTGGAGTTCTTCCTTAAAATTCCTACAAGACCTTAAGGGCCTGGTATGACTTTGAGGGGGAACCCCACACACTTTTTTTTGTTTTGTTACATGGGGTCACTCCTAAAATTCCTACCAGACCTAAAGGGTCTGGTATTGTTTGGAAGGGGAAAAAAAAGGGTCATTTTTTTCTTTACAAATGTCATTTTTGCTGCAGCAGGTTCTATACATTGTAAAGATGTACCACATTACAGGTGGTTTAAGGGGACCCCCAGGCATGATATTTAAAGGATTTTTTCATTTGTATTGTTTCACTTTAGGTGATGTTAAAATCACTACCCCTTTAAAAATTTTATTTTTTAAAAGTGTTTTTTTCCCCACTGATTCATGTTCCCCAGGGCAGTACCTGAATCACCATACCCCTTTATGGCCCGTACATTACATATAAGGCTTCAAAATGGGGTAAATTGATTGTCAAAGTTCTACCCCATAGACTTGTATTGAGTTCGAGTTCGAACTTGAACTTTTTCCATGTTCGAAAGTTCGAATTGGAAAAGAACAAGGGGGTGTTTGGTCCATCACTACTAGAGACAGTGGTGTTGATTAACTAAAGGCAGATAGGCTGTTCACTTTGCAAGGGAATTTTATACTTTGCAAGGATGTTTTCCCTTAGCTTAGTGAATGACTTCCACCATTCAATCACATGGGCCACATTAACTCAGCTAAGGGAAAATTTAATTTTCAACATTCAATAAAAAGTAATATGCCTCCTAAAAATTAAAACTCCCAAATAATACCCTCTGAAAAAGCCCACTTTTTAAAGGGAAGCCTTGCTGCAAAAAAGCCAATTAACCTAAAAAAAAAAGGATCAACATACATCAAAACCCATTACACCCCCAAAATAAATTAAAATACCCCTAAAATACCCACCCCTGAAACAAAAGCCTGTTTTTTTAAAAAAAGGGAAGCTAAAAAATAGTTTAATATGGATGAGACAGCAGCTAAAAGTGACCTTAAATTAAGCATAAAATAATATTAAATAATATTATACATAATGGGCAGCAAAGCTGTAGATTGCCTTAAGAGCTAGCAGTCAGAATTAAAGTACAGTTTTCTAACTGACCCTGTTCTCTCATGATCCAGTTTGTCAGCTTCCCCTATCCTTTTGCAAGCTTCAATACACTGTTGCTACTGCTGATCTGAATTCAGAGGCTATACAGTTTAATATGGTTAAAACAAGATTTTGGGTCAACCTGCACAGAGATTTTCTGGGAAATAGCTCCAAATATCCAATCAGCAGAATTCTCCTTGAACTCATGGTAACCCAAACTCAAACCTCATCTTTATTAGGCAGGCGAATTACTGTATATTATACTAAGCAAAATAGGCACCAATTATGGAAACCTCTATAGCCACATACAAAAAAGTGAGCAATCTTTTAAGATATTTGAACTTACATTTAATATTAAACATGGCATCAATGGTGATGATTTAGTTAAATAAAATGAATTTGCATAATGGCATGCCCTCACATTTTAATCATATAGCATACAGTAATTTCTTTGCAAACCATTTTGTAAATGAATATCAGTCAAAATACTCTACAAAACTATAATTTTCTTAAAATGTCAAATATGTCAAATTTTTCTTGGCAACAGACCTCAGTTTGTAGACTAGATTTCCTAAAAATGCATACAACCCTGCTTCTGTAATTGGCTCATTGTTTACCCAGAAGCTAACACAGAACTTAAAGTCAACTTATTAGTATCGCAAGCACTATCCTAATTAAAGCTGAACTCTGGGGATAACCTCTCTGCCCACCCTCTGCTCCCCACCCTGAAATAAATACAAAATAATAGTACTTGATCCGAGCATAGGCATGGCAGGGTGGGAAAGGGGTAGGTGAGCAAGTGCCTCCTTTCCCTCCCATACCAGGCTACATGCCCTCGGCACTGGTAGGGTGCTTTTCCAGGGTCTCCCCTGGAAAGGCACAATGTCCCCATGACGATGGGGACAAGGGTCTCTTCCCCACAAACCATGGGCCATTGATTGGGAGGGTGCGGGCAGGACGCTTATTCACATCAGGGTACCCCTTTAATAAAGGGGCACCCAAATCCTAGCACTGGCCCTGATCATGATGTCCAGAGTTGTCCAAGACGATGACTCAACAAAATAAAAAATATAATAAAATAGAAATATTTCGAGTCATGCTCATGCTCGACTCGAACATCGAGCCCATCTCTACTCTGTAATAACTTGCATTCTTTTAATTTAGAAAATGTTTATAATTGCATATTTTTATTTAATAACTATGGGAATCTTTCTTTTCAGGTCTAAGTCACGGTCAGAATGTTTTACTAAAATTACAGATTACGAAGAGCATCTGGTATTTTAATAAGAGCAGAATAGGGTAGATTGAGATCACGGTGGATTAAATATAATTTATCAGTTGTTGTAATGTTTAAAATTATATTCTGTTAGCATTTTATTCATATTTTCTCAACCTAGTACAGTATATGAAAATATTATTGAAGCTCTAAACCTCCAATTTGTTGCTCGGAAGGTTGTTGGTGGTAGGAGTTTGGATTTTGAAGAGGATGGGGACTCTCTATCTTACAAGTAAGATTAGATGTCACCCTAGAAATCCTGAAATCGTGCTAAAGTTTCTCCTAAAGTAAATGCACTAATTACACTAAACAGTGTCAGCTGGTGTGCTATAAAGAAAGAAATGTATAAATTGTGTGCACTGTGTTACTGCTCATAAACATGCATAAACTTCCAAACAATCTGTAAATTTTCATAAACATACATTTTCAAACATATTAATAATATTCAATATGACAATATTCAATAATAGTCCATTGTAAATCTGTATAAAGTGCTTTTGTGCAAAATCCACAGTGTGGCAATGATCCTCTGAAATAAAGTGCTCCCGACTCCCAATGTGTTAAATAACTGAGAGCACACTCACCAGAGATCCATGACCATATATCTCAATGGTAAAGAAACTTAATTGTGGTGAGTGTCTTTCAAAATGCACTTTATAGGGATTTACTAAGGACTACTATTAAATGTTGTCATATTGAATATTATTAATATGTTTGAAAATTTATGTTTATGAAAATTTACAATTTTTTGGGAAGTTTATGCATGTTTACAATAGCAGGAAAACCATTAGCAGCTTTACCAGCTTTTGCAACCACTGCCAGTTTTTGCTCACTACTTTATACTATGCACTGCACTCCAATTAGAGTAAAAACTGCCTGAGTGCCTCTTCCACTGAACCATTTATAAATATATATATATATATATATATATATATACACAACATATTTCCAAGGCAATAATTTTCAATGATTAATTAAACAAATGTTCATAACGACATCTTGGCAGTTCTATAAGTGTCTCTGTGGTTGGAAACCCATGCTTGAAAGATTAGGTGGTTAAGACAGGCTAATATCATTCCATAAGTTTTAAGAGCACCTTATATAAACTGTACTGGGCATTGCAATTATTTTTGCTCTACAAAACATTGTGTATTAGTATTCCCTGACACACATAATTTGTTATCCTCTCTTGATAGGAAAGATTTGCTGTCTACGCTTATAACTTTACTGTCTATCATTTATTTAGAGCATACATAATGCATAAAAATAATTTGTCATTCTACATCATGGTAGTGCACTGTCGTAAGCAGTTCTGCTGGTTTTCAAGTAAATGACTACTATATATTGGGAACATTAGGGATAGCCTAATATCAGATAATGAAAATACTACTAAATTATTTTTAGGTAATGGGGTCTCTTGTACTAATGTGAAGTCCTCCCCAACTTTTTGTGGGGTGACTCTAATGACCTATAAGTAATGTTGTATGAAGAATTGTTCTTTGTACATGCAGAATCCCGGTATTATAAATTTGTGTGTTTTTCATTTTAGAGATGCAGACCTCTTTTTGTTAGATACTCAGAGAGTCCCTGCCTATGAAGTTGGGTGGCTGGTGTTTGATATTACAGTGACCAGTAATCACTGGGTGATTAATCCGCAGAACAATCTAGGGTTACAACTATGTGTTGAAACATCAGATGGTAAGTTACTTTAGCTATACAACAAAAGGTTAATTGTGTCCTTTATAACTGTGTTTAATAAAAAATGTTTTAACAGTGCATAAGATATTTTTTTATGATTAAACTTGGGCAATAAGCCAAGCATGCAAAGAATACAATATATGTGTATATGTATACGATTTCTTCAGCGAAATGTGCATGTCAAAACTATCAAAAGGGTCAAAGGTATAGGTAGTCAAGGTTATATACAAATTTTCCTGTAAAGTGAAACTTAGCCATGCCCCCTTCAACCTCTCAAATGCCTTGGCTGGTCCTTTAATGTGACAGGTGTATGGCCAAAAGAAATGCTTGAGAGAGGAGAGCTACATCTAACATATATAAGCTTAATGCTTCCAGTGTCACTGGAATTGTATGCAGGAGTGAGACAGAAGTGGGGTACTTTTTACACCTTGACTGGTGACGGCAGTATGATTATGAATTCTTTGACTCCCGCAGCAAAACCAGAATTTTGAAGAGTGGGGATTTGACAGGGGATGCGTTAAATATTTGTGGATTATTTTAGAAGGATGACCCTTCCCACTAGTATGGCAGATTAATAAAAAATCTTGCTAAGTACTGTTTGCATGTAAATGTTCAAAGAACATAACCCATATTCGTAAAAACGAACACTCTTTCTATAGAAACAATATTTTCCATTGCAGTCAGCATGACTTGGAC
>NW_017306732.1:975910-990847 GCF_000935625.1 Nanorana parkeri
GGTATAGAGGCACTTACGGGTTTTGCATCAGCATTTTGTTTTTCGATGGAAGTCTGTTTTTATCAAAATATTTGATATCAAGACAGAGTGACGTGGTAAAGATGAACTTAGTTCCATCAAAATGTGCACAATAAAATGTTGATGCTTTGACCTATCTCCACTGCAAAGCTTGAAAGTTCCTCTATACTTACTTTGGATTTGTATGGATATTTTTATATTATTATTTATATTTTTGTGGATGAGCACCCAGGAATTCACCTTACGGTACGAGTGCTGCAGCTACATATATTATCACTGATAAAATGCATCTGCCTTCAAAGCTAATGAAATAGTGTTTTGCAAGTTGTACTACTTCACTCTAATGACAGTAAAAGGGTTAATAATTCAGGTGAAATTAAATAAACGTTTTTATTGGAAACATGATAGCATTAGATAATGGAGTAAAATAACTCTAGCTAATGACATTAAATAATTCTACTTCAGCTATAATTAATAATTTATGAAAGCTATGTATTTGATGGTGTGTTCTGTAACACAAATATTTAATATCAGAAGTTTTGATATAGTAAAATGACAGTATCATCCTAAATATGGTGCTAGAGAGTGCTGGAAAATTCTCTATGCAGCATGTATTTCTAATATCCTATTCAGTAAAGGAAAAAAAATACTATTATTTGTTTTGTGGAGGATGGATTGGATTTTTTTTAGCAACATTTATGGTTTTAGCTACATTCTATTAAAACAATTATGTGACAAGCGTAGGTAAGTGAATTCAACACAGGTCACTATTTTTGTTTTAAATTAAAAGAAGAGTTAGGCCCAACCCTCATAGACCCCATCTGGTCACACTCAGCATATGAACTGGTATAACTATAGCTGAAAGAAGAATTCATGCATTCTCTCCCCCAGGGCTAGCTGAGACTGATACTTCAAGAGAAGGGTCCTACATACATATCTGAACTTGACTTGTTTAATACAGTGCAAATAAAAAGATGAAAAAGAAATCAGTTTTAAAACATTATTGGAAATTAAACAAAACACACTACCCTTGTTTACCAAAATATTCAATAGAGTTAAAAAGGGATTCAAGGAGTCATGTAGTTTTTGCCGATATCCTGTTGTTCATCTGTCTACCTCACCATGCTGGCAATATTCTTGACGATTTCCAGTACAGTTGTCATTAGTGAGGCAAACTTAAACGTGTGTTCTTGCACCCTAAAATGCCATGCAGAAGCTCTTTTCAAAAACAGCTAAGTGGAAATATGACACAAATACATCTACTGGGTGGGTTTATATCTCAAAGGCATAGCCCTAAAAGAGATGTGTTTTATCATAACATTTACTTGAGAAAACACATTTGTGTACTGGAAGAGAAACAGTGTTTTTTCATGTTTTCCTTACACTTTTTAATTCAATTATACTCTTTTATGTGCACTCTGTGGACACTACAGAAGACTGTAGCAAACATTGCCATGAGCTGAATTACACCATCACAGTGCAAATCGTTATGCAGCTACTGCCTGCATTTGCTGAAGCCAGCAGAGAGCATGGATTAGAAGGACATTGTGCATCACTGTGTACTGCACCTTATCTGGGCCCCTGTGGTGCCCACTCTGCACCCTCAGGACCCTTTAGTATGTGTTTCATGGCTCTTATATCCAATCCTTTAGTAGTGCTAGTGAGACCACTGGTTTGCTATAATGGGAGTGATTTCTAACAGTTTCAGATATCATGCAGTTGCAGAAATATAATTGGACCAGGACTGAATGGTCAGCAAGAGGTGAGAGCCAGGCCAAGAATCAGAGGCATGCCATTGTGCTTGTCACTCTAACTTTTAGACAACCACATCCCTAATGGAGGGATTTACTGCAGTGACCGGTTGACTGGAAATAATGTCACATTAGGAATTGGAAGTGACTCGCCAGCAAAATTTGCTAAAAATATTACTTCCCTGCTACTATGGAGTTGCTCCTTTGCTGGTTCTGCCTTTCACCATTATGGGAAGCTATGAAACAACCTATTCTCCCATGTTATTTGTGTAAAATACTTTGTTTGTAAAGAAGCATTGACTTGAGAGAATCACACTTCAATTTTCTTCTGATAACATACTGGAAAAGTTGGGAAAGTTCATTAATTTGTAATATTCCTGTTAATGTTTATAACTTTGCTTCCTCACATTTCATCACTATCCTGATGCATGGAATATTTTAAAAGAACAGATCATTAAATATTTATTTGGATATGTTTTTGACGGGTTCAAGCTATCCTTGCAAACCCATCTTGAATAAATTACCCTACCTTGTATAAAGCAAACATAGTATGTTTATTATCAAAATAGAATTTCACTTCTCTTCTAAAAATTATACCAAAATATAAAAATTAGAAAGTGCAAAAGTTTACTTAATAGACTAGATACTAGATAATTTGTATACACAAATGGCAACATTTAAACTTGTATTGCTTATTTTACTAACTATTTAATCAAGCAGATCTTAAAAAAATAAAACTGAAAAAAAAAATTGCATAGTGAAATACAATTCAACTGCCTGTATTGTTTTACATGATAAAAATGTACCTTTTCATATTGATTTTTTTCTGTACAAACCCACAACGAATTTTTAGAGATGAAATCTTCAAATTAAGCAACTTTAATTAAAATAATAAATACAAACCAAAATAGGTTTAAGTTGCTTTATATAAAAATATCTTTCTTTAGGTAGGAAGTAATTACATTATATATATATCTGTTCTCTCTTTGGCAATTATGTGTTTCTGGCACAAGAACAAGGTTACCCATGAATTACTATTATAGCAAAGTGGTCATTCCATGATTATCATGGATTCATGCAGCCATGCAGTTGCTTAATTACAATAGCTGGCAGGGGGAGATTCAATACTCCATCCACGCTTATATTTAGTGTAAATGGAACCAAGTGAAATTGAAGTGTGTATGGCTAGATTTACAGCTCTTTCTTCAAGCTCATGTAGTGTGCAGTAGAGTGGATCAAAGAACATTTATATGTGATGCACATGGACATTCTCACTGTTCATCCAAATTCACGCAGATATATGTTATATACTGTATCTATGTTTTATGAGCTAAGGCCCCATTCACATGGGGGGGATCTGTTATTCCTGCCGCAAGAACCTAAGGATTTCTGCAGGAGGAATCCCAGGTATCCCCATTCAGATGCGACAGCTGTACACATTAAAAAAAATTGTAATTGTACATTGTGTGATTAAATACAGCTTGGAATAGGTAACAGTCCTCTATCCCATACCATGTGATGTGGTCATGTTAGATGTGGTCATGTTAACGGAGTCCAAGTCTGTGGTATTATTTGTGGAGTGATGTTGATTGTTCTTTGCCTTGCCTTTGCATAGATGTTTTATCATTCCAAAATATTATAGTAACATTCTTAAAAAAAATGCTGCAGATTCCATCTCGTAAGTTAGCATTTTCTTCCCTTGTTTATTTAGTTCACTGGCCCTTGAAATCTACAGGAAGGCAAACAAGAAAAATGGTATTTCAAACATGCTGATAAAATTAACTTACATTTTTCAATCTAAACCAGTGAAAAAAAAGCCTAATGTGGAAACAAAACTGCCATAATTTGCAAAAAATTAGGGCTGCGGAAATTAATGATTAATTTCTCGATTAATCGTAAAAAAATTTTATCGATTAAAATTCTTTTGATCGGTACTCACCTCTCTGCCATCTTCCGTGAGTCCTGTCGGAGATCCGGTGATGTCACGGACATCGACGTCATCGGACTCCTCCCCCCCTTTCCAAGATGGCTCTGTCAGCTAGCGAAGGGAAGGGGGGAAGAGTCCGGTGACGTCGATGTCCATGACGTCACCGGACTCCTCCCCCCTTCCCTTCGTTAGTCGACGGAGCCACTTGGGCTGGTGAGTTTGCCCAAGAAATTTTCTGCAAATGAGTAAATCTTAGATGCCTCGATTACTTGTGTTCCTGTAACAACCCAAAGTCAAGTCAGAAGGCATCAGTAATGAAGTAATAAAATGAACGAGCACCAGCCAAGGCATTGGCCTATACACATACAGCACAGCAATGAAGTAATAAAATGAACTAGGATCACACTAATCCAGCACGTTATTATTCTGAGTTGCCCCACTCAAGCGGCGGCCATATTGAGTTGGGCACGTGAGATTAATAACGTGCTGGATTAGTGTGATTCTAGGTCATTTTATTACTTCATTGCTGTGCTGTATGTGTATAGGCCAATGTAGTTGGATCTGTATGTGCGTTATAATTAATCAAAATTAATCGATTTAAAAAAATTTGATTAATTGAAACGGAAAATATGCTTCGGCTCGACTGAGCCGAGGTGAAAGCCGAAGCTGGCCCAGCGGCCGGCCATTGGCTGGCCGACAGCCTGCTTCTGATAGCTAGGCGGAGCCAACTGTGATCTTATGGCTGGCTCCGGCCACTTGCAGAGAGATCAGCGTTCCTGGTTACCAGATAACCAGGGACACTGATCTCCACAAAGCCTAACTCTCCCGGGCGCTCCGGGAGTCTCCGCTCCCGGCCGCCCAGGAGAGAAACACTGCTTTGTCTTTTTTTTTATTCTGACACGGAGCCGTGTCAGAATAAAAAAATAAAACAAAAATTGTCACCATAGGAATGCATTGCTAGATTCCTATTGGCTATTTCAATTTGCAATAGCAAACTAGCTATTGTACCCGCCCTCTGCTGCTGTCAATCAGTAGTGGTGGACCTGATAAAGAACTGCAGCAGAGCCGGCCAATAGAAAACTGTTGGGCGGAACTAGCTGTCATTGCTAGCTCCGCACAATCGTTTTCTATCTTTATTTTTCTACTTTTTTAACTATTTTTCTGTTCTGCTTTAACTAATTACGTAAAGAAAGGACAGCCCAATCAGCTATAGATTTTTAACACAGTAATGCTAATTTACTAAAGGAGAATGTTCACACAAATTGTGTGAAGGTTCACTACAATTATCCAATAATGTGCAGAAGAAACAAGTAAACATGGATTTTCTTTTCACTTGATTGAATAATGGAAGTGAATCTTTACATAATTTATTTTGTAATTTTTATATCCTTTAGTAATAAGGATAACTGCAACAATGCAGTTGCCCCAAATTGTGACCTAGAGTTTTCCAGGTAGATACATTCCATGTATTATAATGGGAAACAATGATAAAAGGATTTCCTGTTTTCCCACACAGTTCTTATATGCCTGTCCAAATAATATTTGTATTCACTAAGTGAACTTGTGTTAACATTAAACACCCAGTCACCTGCAGAGAATTTCTTTCAAAAACATGTTTTTTTTTAAATTTTGACATGATTGGATGGTTGAAATAAATACAACTTCAGCAAAATAAACATATACTTCTTTAGTAAATTCATCAATTAACTTCATTGTTTTTGTTTGTTTTATTTTAAAAAATTGCCTCTTAAACATATGGTATAGGGAAATTGCTGCCAGATGGATTCTGTGAACTAAATAATTTGATCAATATACATCAGAAGAGATTGGAACCTATTTTTCCTGTATTTATTTGCAAAATGATCAGTGCACTGAATCATGTGATCTATAATGGCACTATAATGTGTAATTTAACATTGCAGTGCTTATCCACTCTAATTAAAGAAAAAAGGGGTCAATAAAACCGACCTGTAAATAACTGCCTAGCTTTTACCCCAAAACTTTAATGAAATTAGTAAGATTACTTAATAAAAGTGACAAGCATCTTAAAGTACAGTAATGAATATCAATTACAACTCTGTAATTTGTTTGCCCTTATTTGTACTTTTACATTATTCATTATATTGCCTTGCTAATTAGGTTCGCATGTCAATCGTCTGTTTAAGATAATAAACAGTAACACAATTACTAGACAAATAATACAGCATTTCTCTTTTAGCAAAGTTTGTAATTATCACATAAATGCTAATCCAAAATGATTTAAGACTGAATGCCTACACAGAAGAAAATAACAGTGAAACAAATTTTCTCTAATCTACAATATATTTCCTTTTCTACACAAGGGAAAAATGAAATGTACTTATCATAAAGAAACACTGTTGATGCTGCTGACACAGCAAATGCCAAACAGTGTAGGAGATAAACGCTATTTTTCAACAACTGACCCTATATGAATGTCTGTTTGCCATTCTTTATTACAATTCAATGAAAGCAAGAGTTTCCTAAAATCCATTCAATACAGTATAGTGTCAAACTTGCTCATTATTGACAACTGCACTTTTCCAATGGGAGGAGTAGGTTGTGAGTATTCTTGAAGCTGACCGTCAGTAAACCCTAGTCCTCAAATGTTTTTATAACATGCATATGTGCAGATGTGCACAGACATTTTATTTATATTATCTCTAGATTGCTAATTATAGGATATTAAAGGGGATTTAAAATATTGAAGCATTGGATTATGATCATATATTGTAGCCAGGTCATCCTGTGGTCAACAGACAGACTTAAAGAATAAGGAGGCTAAAGTCAATGTGGTTGAGACATACTCTGAAGATAAATTTGTATTAAGGATCCATAATAATGTTTGTACAAATGTCTTATTGCCATGGATACCTAACATTTCATCTTTAATACATTTAATACTTTAATATTATTAAAAGCAAGTAAACTTGATTAGTCTAGTCAAATTAATTACACATAAATTGCTAACATAACATAATTAAATAAAATCAATTTAGATATAACAAATGTAGGTACCAAAAATGTATCATCTCCTTTGCTGCTGACACAACTCATCCAATATTTAAAATAAATATTTCCTGAAATAGAAAGGTTGCAATTGATTACCTTTTTTTCAAATGTGAGGTTCCTAGTTGACATATGGGCCCCTTTGTTTAAATGCAATTGTGTTAATTTACTGAATAAGTAGGCAAAAGTTTACTTAGTAAATTTGCAAAGTGAAAGTTCACTGAGTTTAGTAAATAAGGTCAAACTGTTCAATCATCCAATCATGTGCACAAAACATATTTGTTTCATTTCCAATATACATGATTGAGTATTCATAGTGAACACAGCTTCACTTATTTACCAATTTCAGTAAACATTCCGTTGTGGAATACAAATTCACCTTTCTGAGTGAATTATTTTTACTTCTTTAATAAAATAATCCCTTAAAGTCACTAACACAGAAACAGTATGCAGTTAAAGACTTGACTCTGACTTAATTGATATGAATACTTGTTCCAGGTCAGCAATTAAGAAAATATTGAAGCTGGACACTCAGCATAAAAACAGGCAAGCAACAAGCATTTTCAGAAGGAAGTTACTAATGGCAGCTGGGTGTCCAAATTGTATAACTATACGTTCTACCACCAGCTTGCCTTTTACTTAATTTCAAATCAAAGAGGGCATATAAGTTCCAATTAGTCATAAAATGATAAAATGTAATGATAAAAACTCTCCAGAACAATCCATAAGCTATTTATGTCAAATAATAATAATATTTTGTCAAAAGCTAATTTTCAAATGTTGCTCCTAAATTTGCAAGTAACTTTAGGTCTTGTACAGTGTGCAACAACAGTGATGGTCTCTTTTATTTAATGAAAACTGCAGATTATGCAGTTGGTAAATGCAATCCGTCACTGAAGCCACACACACATGGGGAGATTGATCACCTGATTGTACCTTTTGCACAAACGTATTGATATTTTTCACAATTTGTACCATTTGCACAAACCTACTGAGACTCTTTGCACAGTTTGGGTTAGAGATTCTTAACATCGCATGGATCACTGAATACATTTATGGACTTTTAAAAGATTTGTTTTAGTATTTTATTTATCTATTTGTTTAATTATAGAATATTATGGGCAGTTTGTTTATTATCGGTTGAAAGAGATTATTACTCTTACCACAGAAGTTTACATTTTTTAGACAAGAGTAGGTAGCGCGGATCCCATGGAGAAGTATAGTTTTTTTAAATTGATTGATGATTTATAAATGACTTATGACCTGGTAAAAAGTAACTAGTGTTAAATAAATATATATATAGATAGATATATATAGATAGATATATCTATATATATCTATCTATATATATATTACATCCACTCCTATATGTGTATATAAAATCAGTATTGGTACAAATAAAACAGGGAATTGTTCTAAAAAAACAATGACACAGTTTCGTACATCCTAGCTGTTGCACAAGTTATCCATGATGACATATTATTTTTGGATTTTGACTTTTCGGACTGAATCACCATTAGGTTATTTTACCTCTCTGGACTTGTGATCTCAGCACACTTCTTACTATGAGGATTCTCATTTATTTTAATAAACATTGTACCCATGGCTTACTCATGAAACAGAGGAAACTAATGATCAATCAAGCCACTTGGGTTTTCAGTGAACTGATCCTTTAATTATTTTGCAGGTTCTAGTTGCATTGAAACTGCAATTTCTAGATTAGATAGATTTTACCTGAAATATTAATTTTCAAATGCTTATGTTTTGCATAGTCATGTGAAACTGCATGTAGTACAATGTGTAGTTACTCATATCTGATGTTACAATGTGTTTAGGATGTGTGCTTGATGTTTTCTGTATGCCATTAAAATTTATATTGCCAAAAAATATCTGGCAATGTCTTGTCAAATAGACCCTTTGATAATTACAAACATTCACTTTGGCAGCAGCCAATATTTTATAGCTGTCCCTTAACACAAAAAAAGAGTTAAAGGTGTTGTTCTTGGGCCCGTCCTCAAAAATTGGCCTGCAGCCCTTTAGCTCCTCATGGTTTCTATTTAGGAGTTGTCATCACCACCTTTAGTTTTAGAACTTGGCAATCATGCACTCTATAAAAGAAAAACATCTGGGTCTTCTATGTCTTAAGGCAAATAAAATAATCTTACAGTTAGAATTAGTTTCTGATTGATTAGAGTATGGCTTTTAAGCAAATCTATTGTTTTAGTGATACAGTTGAGCTTCACTTGAAAAAACCTTCAATCGGCAAGTTATTAAAGAAGCCATGTTACTATAACATAATGAAAATATTTAAAATACAGCTAAAGACAAAGGGGGTTATTACAAAGCTGCCAAAGGCAGCCGAGTGAATAACAGCCCAAGTGAACAGAGCTGAATGACGTTCGGCTATTCACTTCAGCTCCACACGCTGATTTCAGCCATACATCGGCTATATTGGCCATACATCGGCTGCTTTTGGCTGCCTTCGGTCAGCCGAACACGCTCCACATGTTCGGCTGAGCTGAAGTGCAGAAGGAGTTCGACTATGCCGATCCAACATCTGGATCAGCCGAGCTGAAGCTGCAGCAGCTCACTTGCTGCCGTTCACCCCTATTCTCCTAGTGAGTGAATAGCCGTATGCCTCCGAGCGACATTCGGCTCGGCTATTCTGCTCGCTACCACTGAGGTAGCGAGCGGAATAGAAAAAAAGTAAACAAATGAAATAAATGTAAATATATTATTTAAATAAATATAAAAAATTAAAATGTTATAAAGTTAAGAAAATAATAAAACAATTTAAAGCAACAAAAATTAAAAAAAAACAGCATGAGGTGACGGGAAATACAAGCATCTTTACTCTGTATTCATATCAGAGAATTCACCTCAATCAATGGGGATTTGCCTGTGTGATTTCTATTCATCGTCAGTATCTATTTAATGAGAGAAATTATTCTCTACATACACAAACACATCTAGTTTAAGCCATGCAGTGATCAGCAATGATGGCCATCAGCTGTGTGCAATGCGTATATGAAGAACAGTCATTGGGATGTTCCAATTGTTTTTATTGTGTGTAATGATTGACAACGTTGCCAATTTTTAATAGAGGTTTGCCTTTTGGGGTGCAATTTTTCCTGATGGATTTTCTTTTTTCTTATATCTAATAAAGTAAGCCAATTGGCTCTGAATTATATGACACTAGTTGATTTATAACTTCTTTATCCACCTTTTCCCTTGAGGTGGCACCTTTTTTCGATATATGCATATAAGTTACCAGCTATACCTAGGAACTATTCACTTCTGTACTTTAGTGGTGTTTTTTATCTAATTATTCTCCCGTACAGCAGCCCTTCAGTTCGACTGAGCCGAAGGGCTTCCGGAGGCCAAAGTGAGCCGAGGGATCAGCCGAAGCTATGGCTGGATCCTTCAGCTCCTTCATGAATAACCCTCAAAGTTTTTTTTAATTTGGATAGAGTTGTGAGGGCTTACAACCCCTGGCAGGTTTTTATCGCTGTCTGTCTTCCCGTTAGAGAGATTTACTAGCTTTGGTTCTCCTGATCACCAATGTCATTGGAAATAAAAGTGAGAGAATATCCAAACTTTTGAGTTGTCATCACAACAGAAATAGAGGGGAAATCTACCAATGTAATGCTACTTTATATCTCTGAATCCATGCCTGCACAGTGTTAATAAACACTTTTAGAAGGTCTCTTTTTGACATGGCTAGCTCTGGCTGCTGTATTTAAACAGCAAGTCCCACCTGTCATTTTTTGACAACTGGAAATTGTGGTAAAAGCAGTGGGTGTAGAAAAAGTGAGGGGAGGGATAGGGCATGCTATGTACCCCCTATGTACTTCAGGGACTTTTTTTAGCTATATGCAAAAGGTACAAGAATAGATAATACAAATATTTATTTGTTGTCTTAATTTTAATTATAGTGCAATAGTGGTTTATCTGAGGGTTTAAACACTTGTTTACATTCTATTAGTGGAAGACAGTGGAGACTTGTTGGAATGGTTGCTTAGCAACCAAGAGCTGCAAGTTTAGGGCTTGAACAGTATGAGCAATATTTGTTAAATTGTTGGGCACTTTAGGTAGCCATTGAGGAGAAGCTATGAGAACTGGAAACAGAAAGACAGAAATGTGAACAGATTCAGTTCTGTTCAAGGGGAAGAATGTGTAAGAAGCACTAGTGGCGCTTAACAGGAGAATACTGCTGTTAGAATACTGGGTCCCCAATAGCTACAGCAAGGTAGAGAGTATTTCATTATTAAACAACAACTGAAAACTGACACATTATTACATTTTGTAAAAGTGTCAGTTGAATAATTTTATGTGTCTGCACACAACCTTGAAGAGGTGTCGCATGGGGGTTGATTTACTAACCTTTTAAACACACCACGAACGTGTATACACCTCTGTAGTGTGTTCCCTCCCAGCATGATCTATGGGAGGAATCGAAACACCTTTGTAGTGTGTACACACCCAGCAGGTGTGTTGTGCAAAGCCCTGCAATGAATTGCAAGGTAATGTGGTGTAAATTAGCTCTATGTTATGTTGCTTGCGTTGATGAATGCAGGAATGTAAATGCATGAGCTAACCATTTTTGTCTAAACTGTGAAGCAGCATTATATATGCATCATGTGCATAATTTTTCCATATATGGCATTAGTGGAAATATGCTTTTAGAGACTTTTTGGTTGATAAATACGTTTTGCTGTGTGAAAATCACACACACCTGGTGTGTGTGTGTGTGTTTAGGTTAGTAAATCACCCCCAATGTGTCAATTGTGTTCTAAAAGCATTGCAACTAGCTAAATACTTCACACAATTTTATATTGATCACTTGTATATTTAATGCAGTCATGGTGTAAAGATCAGTGCAACATTACCAGACAATTGTGTAAAATGTCTTTCTTATGGTTTAAAAGTATTACAGTCACAAAAGTATCACAGTCACCTAAATAATCCTGAATGACTTTACGCATTCTAAATTAATTAGTACAGGTAATAGTACAACAGTGTGCATCATTTTATGTCATCTTCAGACAATTGTTAAAAACAATCTTTCCTGTGTTTTAAATTCAATAGTTTTTTATTGAGAACAAGAAAATTTCCAAAATTGGTACAATACAGATAGGCTCATTACATGTTATGAGATATTAATACACATATAACATATATCTTCTCCATGCTCACAGCTTATCGTGATACTGTTATTTCAACATTGTTCTCCATAACAATATATCATGTAAATCAAGCAAAAAAAAAGAATCATAGGGGGGGGGGGGACTTCCAATGGCGCACTATGGTTAATTTTGCCGCTAGTAAAATGTGGGACACTAAAATCCGATACTGTGGTGGGAGTTTTTCAATACCTATGGATAACACTGCCAATTCCGGTGATGGCCGTACGAAAAAGCCCGTGGTGTGTGATATCTTCCGGAAGACTTGTCACCAGAAGCTCCTCAGACACCTACATGACCATAGGATATGAAATAAGCTCCCCAGTTGGCCACACTGTCTCCAGCTGTCTTTCCCACTGTCTGATTGGACTTGTTTTAGTGAACATCAGTTTGTTTTGGAGAACGCCATAAAACAATGAGATCCCTCTATTTTGAGTGGGTTTGGAGAAATAGAATTTCCCGGCTGAACTTGGGATCTTGCATTCCCTTAGAGATACTGTACGTAAGAAATGCGTCAACTGGTGATATGTGAGCAGGTCTCCCGACGGAATTCCATATTCTGTACATAAAGCACAGAAAGATTTTAGGGATTCTCCATCGAACAGGTCGGTGACCGAAGTCAGGCCTCAGTCGATCCACCTGGATATGTTGCTAAAGGGAAGAAGGATTTTGAGTGCTCCTAGGGGTATATCCAGGGCAGTCCGGGGCTCTATGATTGTATCCTCGCACCTTAGTTTTTGCCATGCCAGTAGGTAAGCTCGAGTGATAGGTGACAAGGTACCCACCAATTCTTTGGGAAGTGCGTGTGCAATTAGATAGATGTGGGGATTATTTTTTGGGATAAATGATGCTTCCACCTCGCACCACTGTTTGCATAGATCCGGCCGGAGCCAGGCCTGCAATGAGTCGAGGAGGGCCGCATAGTAATAGTCCCGTAGAGTCATGTTCGGGGGATCGGAGGAAGACGAGGAGGGTTCCATCGCGGTGCGGGTAAGACCCGAAAGTCGCTTTAATCAGCCTTGAGGCCCGTCGCCGCACGGAGCTCTAGCAAGAAGCGTCCATGCAGCGCGCCAGCAAGCCACGCCCCCTCTTTCCAAAAAAAAGTCTAAAGAAAATAAAACAATGCAAAATGTTATATACACATATGTATAACTAATGCTATGTGGAGAATCTAGAAGAAACAATGCATACTCTAGTCTACGTCAAGAGGCCTAAGGAGGGTGGGTTATTAGACTTCTACGTAAAGTGCACTTACATTGTATGGCCTATGTTGCCAGGTTTTTGTTCACATCACAATTGCTTTTCTCCTCATATAAGCCTATGTGAACATAAAGTGGCTTGAAGCAGGTTTATGCAGTATAGAAGGAGATCAACTGCAGGTCAGAAGGAGCTCAACTGCAGGTCAAATGCACCTGTCAATAAATTTGAAATTACCTCAAAGGTATTAAACTTGATATCAAATGTAAGCTGAATGCACCTAAATGCAAGCTGCATTTGCCCATCAAGCCCTGACAAATGTCAGATGAGCTACACCTTGTATGTCCTATCACTTTCCTCTAAAAAGATAACAAATGAGAATTGGCAGAATATTTCTGGCCCACCTGACTTTTTTGTCAATCTCATAGTAGTGTGCCAAGAAAATCTGCAACTTCTGTGTGTTTCAAAAAACAGTATTTCACATATTGTTATACTATAGAAAAATACTTTACAGCTGAGCTTCATGTGAAGATAGCCTACAATAATAAAACAATCAATGGAAATCTTAGAGCCCATACACACCAGGGCAGTTGCGGATAACCGCGCTGATCTCAAAAGGGAGGTTTTGGGAGTTTTTTATTGCGTTTCAGTGCTGAAACGCAATTAAAAATGCCCAAAACCGCGCTGATCAGCACAGTTCCATTGAAACCTGTATGGAAACTGCACTAATCAACGCGGCAAAAATAATGCAGGGAGCAGTTCGGGCGGGGGGCAGATTCGGATCGCGCGGACCTGCGTGGTCACATGAACGGTCCCCATAGCAATGTATGGGATCGTTCTTGTCGGCGGATCCGTGTGGCCGAACTGCCCCGGTGTGAACAGGGTCTAAGTCTTGTTACATTTCGTATTCTTTACTTCAAATGTATTGTAAAATTAATTAACTAATGGATGTATGTGTACAATTATTTTGACATACCTGAAAAACAAATTTAAATGCATATTTTATACAAAGTGTTTGTAACAGATATACATAATCTCTTTGCAAAAATATGCAGGTTCGAGTATTGTGGACACATTATGCTATCCTGAATCCAAAAAATACCAAAACTGCCTCATATAAAATGACAAAAGTTACTAAAATCACATTATTGTGTCATTGGAAACATCTTAAACCAATTTAAAGTACTAAACACCTGAATAAACAAGTACTATAACTGTTTATGTATTAAAGTGGGTCAATTCAAGGTATGGTATTTGGCTCCATCCCTTAATTTCCCTTTTTACAGTAATGAGGCTGCCAGAAGGTGGAAGTCTGAGCTGAATTAATACATTTGTTACAGTGGAAATAGAATGAAAACTGTTGTAACCACAAATCAAACTGCCTTCTTCATTTATACTAGTGATAGCCTTTTTTCCTTAGAATATAGGCTCTGGCATGGAGCCATTATACATTTTTATTGTAAAGCAAAACTTGGAAGGTTATTTGTTTAAGGATTGCATCAATGATTGCTTGTTGGTTTGTGCTGTGCTAGGATTTTGTGTAATATCTTTTCACATTTGGGATGCAGATGCCCACTAATAGACATTGAAGCTGTTTGTATCTCTATACTGATGGCTAACTAAAATATTGAACAGGTTATAAACATTATAACCTTATTTTGAAATTCCTATCAATACAATGATATTGCCCAGTTTGGCACTGCACTTCCTCCAAGTACCATTTTTTTTAACAAAGACTTCTAGCAGTGCCTCCTGTCTTGAACAGCTGCCCAGCTTCCTATTACACTTTCTACTTTTCAGGGACACACACACAGTTATTTTAGTATACATATAT
>NW_017306732.1:991713-997261 GCF_000935625.1 Nanorana parkeri
ATGCAAAAGCGTGCCTATTCATTAAACAGCATGACATTCTGAATTAATTAATAGAATTGATAGGTGGTATGAATGTACAACATGGGCCATCAGGCTGTGGAATGTAAGTTATAATATAGCACATGTGTTATAACAATATGGTCTACATATTATCTAAACTAATGCAAAATGTACAAAGAACAGTGGTCTGCCATATGATACATACAAAGCAGCATAGATTGTGTAGTGGTCTGCAACATAGTGCATTGGTTGTACATTCTGAAAGAAAAAAGCATAGTGTACAGAATTGTTTAGGATTATGTAACATACAGTGTAGACTATAGAATACAGAGGTCTGTAACCTACAGCATAGCATAAACAGTGCAGCAGTCCAGAGTATATAACGTATAGCATGGCATATAGTGTAGCAGTCGAGAGCATGCCACATACAGTATGGCATACAGAGTGCAACAATCTGGTGTATGAAACCTACAGCATGGCACACAGAGTGCACAAATATGTAGCATTTAACTTACAACACAGAATACAGAGTGCCGCAGTCAGTTTAATGTAATGTTCAGTGAGGCTACAAAATGCAGCAGACTATGTAAAAAAACAGCACAACACACACAATGCAGCGTCCTGGTGTATGAAAAATACAGCTCATCAGACAGAATGTTGTAGTCTGCATAATGTACCCTATAGCATAGCATACAGAGTGTACAGCATGGAGTACAGAGGGCTCAGCAGAGCCCCCTTACGTTGTCGGTTAGTGGTGAAGTACTTCCTCAAATTAATAGTCAGTGGAAAATACATAAACAATAGATAGTCACTTGTTATCTTCAATGGCTTTACATGAGCTTATTATTCAATATTCCTTAATCAGTTTTATACAAACTATCACTCATGTTAACAGAAATGAATAAACCTGTGAATATATGTCTGGATAGTGGGAGGAATTTAGGGTACCTGGAGGAAACCCCACAAAACCCATGAACACTGTATATATTGGGTAGTGAGTGGTTTGCACTGACAACATAAAGCATATCTAAAGTCAAAACCTTTTTTAATTTTGGATAAGGAAGGTGATGAATCATTAAAACCACTGCCATTTTTTTTTATTTGCCTCTTTGCCTTCTTTGTATCCCATTGGAGAGATTTCCCTTTGTTTTCTGTCCTTTCGACACAACAGCAAAAAAAGGGAAATGCCCTCTACAACCGTCTCTAGAAAAAATGTCATCAATTGAAAGATTTCCCCTCTATTGCTGTTATGGTGACAACTCAAATTTTTGGATGTTCCCTTACTTTCAGTCCCAGTGACAGTGGTCCCCAGAACAAATAGAAAGGGTAAATCTAACTACAGGGGACAAACATAGCAATAAAAACCTGACAGCGGCTCTGACCTCTATGTCCTAAACTACAAATAACAGCTGATTTGTGCTTTAGATTCACTTTAAATATCACCTTCCCCCTGGCATTGACCAGCATGTGTCACCTTTTCCCTCTTAATGTGGACCTTTACCCCCTTTGACTAAAAATCAGATCAGCATGCAGTTCTGAATGGTGATATAAAATCTTTTACATCTTTTACTGCCCTCTGCTGTGAGTATCTGTTTGTAGATTGTCATTATTAAACATTTCTAAATGTTGCCTTTGTTGTTATTTTGAAGATTTGGGTAAAGTTCCTCTTTAAGGCATACTGAGAAATTCACAGTGATTTACTACAGTAAAAATAGTTTTTTAAATTCTGTAGTTTCACTGATCACCAGACAGGCATATGTTTGATAATAATAATAATAATAATAATAATAATAATAACAACATATGGCATTATAAATTTCCAGTTGCAAAGCCAACAGTCAAAACTTTGTACACAATTGAGTGATATGCAAAGGATCACTAGACCAAAGGTTTGTCATGTTTTGGCCTCAAATGGTATTTGTGGAACCCTAAAGTTAAATTTGTTCATATTTTGTAGCCTCCTAAATGAATTAATCCATGAAGATTTGTCTAGTCAATAGAGAATAATGCAGTTCATTAAGTTTTGCTATTTTTTTAATGGAATTGTTTTCTTTTCAGTAATATTTTTTGCTGTGCCACATTATGAAGATATCATTTGGCTGTTTATTTCTTGGGTTTTTTTCAGGCCGGAGTGTCAATGTTAAGTCAGTTGGCCTTGTTGGGAGACATGGACCCCAGTCAAAGCAACCATTTTTAGTAGCTTTCTTCAAAGCAAGTGAAGTTTTGCTGCGCTCAGTTAGGGCTGCAAACACAAAAAGGAAGAAGCAAGACAAGAACAAATCTTCATCACAGCAAGATGCATCAAAAATGCCTAGTATTACAGGTAAGAAACAAAAAAACACTCAGCATCCTCTCATTTATACATAGTGTATAGAACGTGATGATTTACAGGACGTTAGACTGCTGCAGGGGATGCGGAGAGAGGCTGGAAGGACTGGTCCAAGAACATGCTGGTTCCGCATTTCAGGTGAGTATAACTTAATTTTTTTTAGCATCTAGACAAGAACAAGCAGTTAAACCTTGCAGTACAGATATAGCCCCACTGCAAGGGTTAATAACAGTTTTGCCTGATTTCTCCTTAAAGCAAGACACAGAGACAACGATGTAAGGCCGGTATAAAGTGTTTGGAGGGGGGCTAGAATCATAAAAGAGTTAATGGCATGTGTGGATAATGTGTGAGGATATAAGACACTTACTCTGATTAACATGCAGAGGGAGGAAGGTTGAATCAGATGTTGCGGGTAGTTAGCCAGTGTTCAGATACAGTAATCGGCATTGGATAAGCACCCACCCACTTTTAGTTATTAGCTTTACAGGTTGTACTGTAATAGTGTATTGAAGAACAATAGGGAATGTTTTGCATCTCTGAATTTATGTTACTTCAGTCTGGCAGGTGTTAATCAAGGTATAATGGAGATAGGGCAGCTGTCTCAGGTATGTCGCCCATCTGCTTATAGATGAAGTTGGGGTAGGGTTATATCTGAAGTTGCAGTAGTGAAAGTGACAGAATGATAGGTTAATCAAATTTGTATTCTACAGCTATCTTAGCATATGTATGGCCAGCTTTAAGTGTATGTGAAGCCAAAAACTTTTATTCTAGTTTTGGACATAGTGAGAAAGAATTAGAACTTCTGTTGGGTTCTCACTGCTTTTCTAAAAACAGCTCTAATGCTGATCAGTGATGACATATTCCTTGCTCATCAAGCTAGTGAGGTTGGTTTACTAAAGGCAATTAGGCTGTTCACTTTGCCCCTTTGGTTCTTTATCCCACACAGTTCCAGACCCCTCCTGGGTCAACATCTGGCTTCCTGCAGACCTCAGGACTAGTTAGCTTCTCCAACTGTGTACACGCTACCCCCAGACTAGTGTCCAAGTGTGGACTGACCAGAGCAGATGGCAATTCCTGAGTATTTATTCACTTTCCCAGCATGCACCACTGGCCATGAAACCCGAAGTGATTGGCTGGTGAGGCATAAACACCCCCAATCTTCTCCCATTGGCTGCCCCATTCTGTGGCAGGGTCACTCCCCAATACAGGTAGGTGCAGACAATAGCAGAACACCTAGGAATTAACAAAATACAAATCAGCCAGACCTATTACAGTTCCAGCAATACTAAATTTTAAGAGCCACTCCAGTTAGGGTGAAGGGGCTACACATCCCATAGACTTAATTGGGCTTCGCTGCTGCATTGGGGGTTCACAGTCTTCCTACTGGGTTTGTTTAATGCAGCTGGAGCTGAACCCAGCCAGGTTCACTAAACCCTAGTGGCAATCTGTAAGGTTTACTTCATTATACCAGTTGGTGATTAGCATAAGTGATATATTTTTTTGTCTAAACTGTATGTTACCTGGCTGTGTTTGTCTACAGATCACAACACTAGTGAGCAGAAACAAGCATGTAAAAAACATGAACTGTACGTCAGCTTTCGTGACCTGGGTTGGCAGGTAAGAGTAAAATGTCTGTCTTGCATTGAATTGCCTTCTCGCTATTTAGCAAAAGTACTTTAAACCATGCAAATGTGATCCTTTAATTAAATATTGCTGTTTTATAAGATATGACTCTACAATTTACAATAGATAAGGAAATATAGCCTTCAGATTAGTCACAGTACTGTTATTGCCTTATAAGTTAGAAAAATATGCAAAAGAATTTAGACTACAACAGTGCTGATATAGCAGTTTCTAAATCTGATAATTGTGTTTTATTTTAGGACTGGATAATAGCTCCAGAGGGATATGCAGCCTTTTATTGCGATGGAGAATGTTATTTTCCTCTCAATGCTCATATGAATGCCACTAATCATGCCATAGTACAAACTCTGGTGGGTAATGTAAAGTGTTGCAAGTGTACACTGCATTTTATCTTCATATGTTTCTTTATAAAACGTAAACTGATATTTAATTTTAGTGAACACAGGCTAGCTCAATCACTCACTAGATTTGTATGCCCCTTGGGAACTCTTGTAGCAAGATCTCTTCATATTAATTCCTAGCTACTCCTACTCACTGATTCTAAGACGTGTTACTCACAGCACTGGTTTCTCCATTTAGGCTCTCCTCCAAGTGAATGCAGTAGGTAAGGATTAGGTTTGGGTTCACGGTTACCATGGGTTTGAGGTGAATTCTCTGGGTTTGAGACTTACAAATTATGTGCAGATTCACCCTGGAAATTTTTTTTCAAACCAAAATGCATTATACAGCCTTTGAACTATGGCCAGGAGGCTACGAAGGGCCAACAAGGGGGCTTTTGATTAAGCCAGTCCCCTCACTATAAAAGAGGGGTGCAGAGCAGCCACAGTGTCAATTTATTGAAAAAAGTTGTTAGGAATGCATAGGAAAAGCGGAGGAAAGCTGATAAACTATTTAGGGAGAGATGAGGGTCATTTAGGAAGTGGAACTTTAATTGTGATTGCTAGCTCTTTGTGTAATCAATCCCTTTGCTGCCTTGTTTTTTTCAAGCTTGGCACTGCCATGAGCGATATGTACCAGTGCAAAAAATCTAAAGCTGTCCCACAGCTGCCTGTTATCCTAATTAAAACTGTCCTGCTGCTGAACAATTTAATAGTGTTGTATCCTCTGTAGTATCTTCATTTTTAATGAGAGTTTGATAGATATTGGCCAGTAGCAAGACAGGTTTCCATAAGCATGAATGGGGATAGTGTCCCTAATACCATTTGATGAAAGAGAACGTGTCACTGCTAAAACTACCTGGAGAAAAATGTATTTTTAAATTAAAACTGAAATAAACTATATTAGGGTGCTGCTGGTGTATGTATGTAAACCAAGGTAAATGTAAAAGAAAAACAATCAGTTCCACAGCCAAATATGTGCTGCCACTGTATGCTGTCACTGAGACTGTCACTTTCTGTGAAAACTGTTCTGTTCTGTAATAGCGCATACAGATTTAAGGACACCCCCAAGCATGTTATTTAAAAGTTTTGTTTATTATTAATGTGCCCTTGAAACCACAGAAAAAAAAAACACTTGCAGCTGTGGGACAGTTTTAGATTTTTTGCACTGGTACATATCGCTCATGGCAGTGCCTAG
>NW_017306732.1:997549-1007179 GCF_000935625.1 Nanorana parkeri
AGGTAAGCCAAACACCTGGTGAATCAGACCCAGGCAGATTTGCTCATCACTAGATGCAGGAAGAGTGAGGTATTCTAAAGGTGTCCATACACGGTACGGTTATCGTACGAGCATCACGGGAAATCCCCCGATCGTACGATAATCGCAAAGTGTATGGAAGGCGTGTGACCGTTTCTACTGTAGGGTCGCACGTCTTCCATCGAACAAGCAGGCTGGAAAACCCACCGGGAATCGTACAATTCTCGGCGGGTTAGTGGCCTGCTTGTTCGACAACTCCTGAACGGGCCGGTGTGCGCACGTCACACTGCCCGTTCAGCATTGCAGTCATCGGAAGCCCGCCCCTCAGGGGGGCGGGCTTGAGATGATCGCAAGTACGATCTGCCTGTCCAAGATGGGCAGATAGTACTTTTTTTTATTACTTTACAACCCTCGCAAGACAAAAGTATCTATTCTCTTGTCATATTGAGCAGGACTTTTAGCCTCTGAGTGATACCGCAGATTCTTGTCAATAGTTGTATACTGTACAGTGTTGTAAGTATTACGAAAAATAATGTATTCTATGTTCAATAAAGCTTCAAACTATGAGTTTAAACATTTCTTTGTATTTTTTGTAAAACCTTCATGGAAAAATAAACACTAATGTAATAATCTTGTTTTATTAACAGGTCCATTTGATTTCTCCAGAACTTGTCCCCAGACCATGCTGCGCACCTACAAAATTAAATGCCATATCTGTGCTATACTTTGATGACAGCTCCAATGTTATTTTAAAAAAGTATAGAAATATGGTTGTCAGGTCATGTGGATGTCATTAAAAGTAGATATGTGTTTAAATATAGAAACACAAGTTACATCATTACATGCAATGAACTGGTTAGGAAATAAAACACATTTCAATTACACATCTCAATATACATTTATATGTACAGTGTTATGTATATATTAGAATTTTGTAATTTATTTTTTCAGTAATAAGAAAATCACCCTTGTGACAGAATTCCTTACAGACACATCAATTTCATTATTCAATTTTTTATATAAATAATTTTAGAACAACCATTTGTATTTACATGAACACATAGAAAACCTTGTAATTATTTAATAACTGCAAAATATGGTACATTTACCACGCCCATGCAACTGTTTATGTGGTACTGTATTTATTTAGAAAATGCAATATAATGTTAAAGTAGATCTCCAGGCATGTTTTATTTTGTATTTGTAAACAATAGATACATCTCTTGAAGTATGCTCTATGGCCTGATCACTGCGGTGTCTTTTGATGTTTTTATTTATATGAGATTGTACATCTTTACCTCTTGTTGCTGCATGTATGAGAACTGCACCTCTCATATGCAGAGGGGATATTGTTGTATTGTAGTGTGTATGCTCTCCTTGTCCATTCACAGAAAGCTGTGTAATAAACCAGGGGTGTGGAGGGCATATGAATGGCAATATCTCTTCCATGTACGAGAGCTCTCATGTGCACAGCTGGAAGTTCATATGTTAATAAAAATATAAGAACATAAATATATACAGTACTGTGCAAAAGTTTTAGGTAGGTGTGAAAAAATGCTGTGAAGTAAGAATGCTTTAAGAAATAAAAGTGTTAATAGTTTATCAATTAACAAAATGAAAAGTAAATGAGCAGAAGAGAAATCCAAATCAAACCAATATTTGGTGTGACCACCCTTTGCCTTCAAAACAGCATCAGTTCTTCTAGGTACGCTTGCACACAGTTTTTGAAGGAACTCGGCAGGTAGGTTGTTCCAAACATCTTGGAGAACTAACCACCGATCTGTGGATGTAGGCTACCTCAAATCCTTCTGTCTCTTCATGTAATCCCAGGCAGACTCGATAATGTCGAGATCAGGGCTCTGTGGGTTCCAAATCATCACTTCCAGGACTTCTTGTTCTTCTTTATGTTAAAATAGTTCTTAATACCTTCCTCATAGGTGGGGACTCTAATCTGACGATCTACCCAAGCATCGATCGCTCTAATGTCTAAGCTCCCACTTCTGGTACATCCAAAGCTTTCCGCACACTGCCATCCCAGCATGCCCTAGTGGATTGTTGGCATGAAGTTAACCCGTCATCTAGGGAATTTACCTTTTACTCGAACCCACATAATTCTTTCTCAAGAATAGACCACTTTTTCACTTCTAATGCCACGTTGCCATCGGTAAACGCAGCGTCCATCCAGCCATTCTCATGGTCAGATCACCATGGCGTAATTATCCATCTGTCCTCTTTCTGGTCGGACGCAGTGGACCGTACATGGTCTTTAAACGATTCTCTATTAACTGATGATAGTATGCGGGCAACCCTCCAAAAGGCCCTCACAGATTACAAAGCCTTCAACAACACTCCAGACAATTCTCCCATGACATTGTGGGAAGCACACAAGGCTGTCCTCAGGGGCGAATGCATCCGCATCTCATCCTCCCACAAAAAGTTACCGCAAGCCCGATTGAAAACACTGGAAGATAAATACACAAAACAAACCCAGATGTGTATGGCCCACCCCACTACGCAAAACAAATCGCTACTAGACACTGCTAGAAGGGAACTTAATTTACTAGCCAATGTAGCTGAAAAAGTTTACGTAGGACCCAACAAAAATTTTATCTCCACGGCAATAAACAAGACTCATTACTTGCCCATAGGCTGAGAAAGTTAGACACACACCAAAAACCCTTATGTCTGTGACTGTCAGATGGCACAGTATCCAGCAACCCCCGTAAAATAGTTCTAGAGTTCACACAGCACCTCTCATCTCTTTACGATTCACAAGAAACCCTAGATAACAACCTGATGTCCCAGACACTGGCGAATTTGACTTTACCAACCCTTACGGTTCCCCAGCGTGCCTCTCTAGACCTACCAGTTACTAATTTTGAGGTCGAGGTGGCCATAAAATCTCTTAAGCCCAATAAAAGACTGGCACCTGACGGCTTCACAGCAACTTACTATAAAAAATTTGTTGATTTGTTGGCCCCACTTCTCACTGATGCCCTCAACACCCTTCAAGTTGTTGGCAGATTTAGACAAGAATCCCTAGGTGACAACTGTATGTATGATCCCAAAATCAAACTGAGATGATACCAATTGGTCGAACTTCATTGAACATTGACATTAAAATCCTAGCTAAAATTCTCGCAACCAGACTGAATAGAATAATAGGGGACCTAGTTCACAAAGATCAAGTAGGCTTTATGTCGCGCCGCCAAGCTGGAGAAAATGTTCGCAGAACTTGCCTCTTGATAGATCTAATTAGAAAACTGAATATTCCGTCAATACTTTTATCATTGGATATGCACAAGGCGTTTGATTCTCTGTCCTGGTCTTACCTATTTGACATTCTAGGCCGCTGGGGATTCGGAAACGAATTCTGCACTTGGATTTCAACACTTTACTCGAATCCCATGGCATCAGTGAAATATGCGGCCTACCAATCCACACCTTTCCAAATTCATAGGGGAACATGTCAGGGTTGCCCTTTGTCCCCTCTCCTTTTTGCCCTTGCAATTGAACCCCTAGCTGTACTTATTCGGGCTCACCCCGACATCTCGGGCATCCCCGTGGTGGGCCAACAGCATAAACTTTGCCTCTTTGCTGATGACATTTTACTTTACATCTCCAAGCCGCACATATCTCTCCCAAACCTAATGCAGGTACTAGCCACATTTAAGACCCTCTCAGGATTGTCCATAAACCCCACTAAATCCAAAATTCTTAATATTTCCTTGCCGACCCATCTCATACCGCCATTACAGTCGAAATTCCCCTTCAAGTGGGAAACAAACTCCCTCTCCTACCTTGGAATAAATATTGCACCATCCTCTCTCTCTCTCTACGCAGTAAATTATCCAGAGTTGCTCACTAAGTTAACTAATACTTTAAAAATATGTAGTTCATATCCCCTCTCATGGTTGGGAAAAATAAAAATAACCCTTCTCCCAAAACTTCTGTACCCCTTCCGAGTCCTTTCAGTCCCTATCTCTTCCCATATCTTGAGGGTGTTACAAAATAAGATCTTCAAGTTCATATGGTCTAACACGAAATCTCGCATTTCCAGGTCAATTATGTATCAAAGTAGGTCTTCAGGTGGTCTAGAGTCCCGAACCTCCAAAAATACTATCAGGCTGCACAAATTGCCGCCCTTTCAAAATATCATGCAAGGGAGGAGACGCCCTTGTGGGTCTCCCTTGAAGCTATGGACTGCGATCCTATGGCCATCGATAACCTCCTGTGGATACGACCTAGCAACAGATCTTTCGTCAACAACCCGTCACTCCCTCAAGATATGGGACTCTGTAAAATACTCCAGTGGCCTCATCTCCCCACACCTTCCCCTAATGTCCATTCTTCAAAACCCTTCTTTCCTTCCGGGCCTTGAATCTTCCTTTCAAGTGGGGCAGCCAAACAATTAACGCTCCTTCATAAACTCACAAGCGGTGATTAAATCATCCCCTACCCTGTCCTAGAGTCTAAACACAACTTGCCCCCCTACAAAATATTTAGATATCTCCAAATAAAACACTTTATTCAATCGCAAATAAAATTCCTGATAACCTCACCGCGGATGACACCCTTTGAAAGAACCTGTAACCTTGACCCACATACACCGGGTTTGATTTCACAATTGTACTCCTCCCTACTAACTGGAACTGGTCCACCCCAGCACGCCTATATGGACCCCCGGCATACAGACCTAAACTTTACGCTCCACGATGACACTTGGTCTCAAATATGGGATAGCACCAAGTCATGCTCCAAAACTGCATTGACACTGGAGGCCAATTACAAGGTGCTCTTTCGGTGGTACAGAACGCCTGCTCAATTGGCTCATTTTGCGCCAACTTATGAGGGCCTCTGCACCAGGGGCTGCTGTGAAAGCGGTACATACTTTCATATGTGGTGGACGTGCCCAGTAGTCGCTGCATTATTTCTGTACTCCTGAACAGACATATTTCACCTATACCTCAAGAAGCTCTGATTAACGTCATTAAAGACCAATTGGCTCCACTGCTTTACAATTTAAATTGATGCTGCAAGTACTATCAGCAGCCAAATGTACAATCACTAGAGCTTGGATGTCGGACTCCCTATCTATCGCAGATGTTAAAAATAAAATTCACTGGACATTCTATAATGAAAAGCTCTCAGCCCTTTTACAAGATAGTATGCCCAAATGTGAATTAATCTGGAACCCATGGGTTACACACTTTCTCCCCCCGTCTTTTGATCGTTCATTAATAACCCTCTGATGAAAGGTCTCCTCATACCCATTTATATCTACTAAAGGTTACACTTGATTAATCGGAAGATAGCGCTCTCCCTACCCTCACCCTTCCCTCTAACTTCCCAACATCTCTTTCCCCTCTCTGTCTTTTTCTCTCCTACTCACCTGTTGCTTCCTTAGGTTTTCTCGGAATGCCAGTAAGTTCGCCGGACAGACTTCTAGGGAAGTTTCCCTCTCATGTTAGACTAATACATGGCCAACTATCTAGTTCACTGATCCATGATTGTTGGTTTTGCCACGTTGTCATGTGATACTCATGCCACTAACATGCTTTTCTGTACATTTCTGTACCAATGTTACATTCTTGTTTTGAAAATGGCAAAAAACAATAAAATACTAGTAACATATAAAATACTAAAGTACATGCATTACTGTTGCTCTCCAGCCCTTCGGCAAACAAACTGCCTCCTGCTTTAGTCAAATATTTAACATTTTGACTCATCAGTCCAGAGCACCTGCTGCCATTTTTCTGCACCCCAGTTCCTATGTTTTCATGCATAGTTGAGTAGCTTAGCCTTCTTTCCATGTCGGAGGTATAGCTTTTTGGCCACACTTCTTCCATGAAGACCACTTCTGGCACTGAACAGTAGATGGGTGTTTCCACCAGTTCAGTGCTGATGGCACTGCTGGACAACATACGATGTCAAGGGGAAGTAAGCATGATATGTCCTTCATCTGCTCCATTAAGTTTCCTTGGCCAACTACTGCATCTACGGTCCTCAACCTTGCCCGTTCCTTTGTGCTTCTTCAAAAAGACCTTGAACAGCACATCTTGAAACCCCAGTCTGCTTTGAAATCTTTGCCTAGGAGAGACCTTGCTGATGCAGTATAACTACCTTGTGTCTTGCCATAGTGTATGGCTTGTGACATGAAACTGTCTTCCACAACCTCACCTTTGAAGCAGAGTTTGGCTGTTCCTCACCCAGTTTTAAGCCTCCTACAACAGCTGTTTCTGTTTCAGTTAATGAATGTGTTTCAACCTACATCTAAAATTGATGATCATTAGCACTTGCTTGGTATAGCTGGTTAATCATACACCTGAGTCTAATCCTACAAAATCCCTCAGTTTGTGCAAGTGTAAGAATTGATGCTGATTTGAAGTCAAAGGGTAGTCACACCAAATATTGATTTGATTTAGATTTTTCTTCTGTTAACTCACTTTGCAAATTGATGAAATAAACAATAAAAAATATATATTTTTGAAAGCAGTCTTACTTTACAGCATTTTTTCACACATGCCTAAAACTTTTGCACAGTACTGTATATATAATAAAAATATAAAAATCCAGTGGTGAAACACAAAATCAAAATATATACTAGAGTTATATAGACTTTAGCCTAGTGTTCCGATTTAAGCCATTTTAATTAGCATGATTATATACTCATCAACGACAATAGAAAAAATGAGTGGTGTAGAAGGTAGACATATGAAGGTGCTGATTGATTAAAACTGGAGAAAAGAAAAGTAAAACAAGATTGGGATATTGCTACCTTTCAATTAATTAAACCATGAAACAAGATTATTTTTTAATTTTAGTTTTGATTAATCCATATCAGAAAATGTTGTTATATTACATTTGTCAGTGGCTTAACAATAGGCATAACAGCCTACACAGCTGCTAAGGTGCCTGGGGTAGGAGAGGGCCGCATTATGGGGGGGAGTTTAGGAAAGCTTGTGACGTTTCCAGTATTGAAGGACTGAGGTCAGACCTCAGGATCCTTAAATTACAGATCTCCCTCTGTGCAGTAAAAAGCATTTACTAATCTATCTTATTGAGTAGATTTATTGCCCTCTGAACTTTTGCTACAGACTGAAATTAACCCTGTATACCTAATGCAGCCACAAATCCCAGGGGGTCGCCTCTGTTAAAACCTTATAGGAAGGATGAGGTTTGTATTTTTACAAAAAAACATTTAATGAAGCTAGAGTTTAAATAATTGGTGATAGGGTTGAAGAGTAAGTGTGTGTAAGAGCATTATTATTTTTATCATAATATAAAATATAATTCTGGTTATTATTATTAGTGCTACTATAATTTTTACCCCCAGCACTGCTCCTAGTAGTGTACTGACTATGCTGACAGCTCCCCTGCTGCCTGTGGTTGATACATACTACATGTTAAGGTCAACAACACAAATTGTCATAGTTGACACTGCCAGCTGCTACAGAGAATTTGCCAGGGGGCCCCATGATTTATAGTTTTGCCACTGACAGTTGTTCAAACTTATTTGGCAATAATTCTTATAGCTAATCAACATTTTTTTTCAGTCAATAAAGTGTATTTGATCTTATAAAAAGAACTCCTTTGGGTAAACACTGTAAATATCTGCTTTCAAGTATCTAAATAAAAGGTATTTAAAATATTTAAATGAACAAAAAAACATTTGCTCCTAACGATTTTACATCTAAAATGACATTGACCTGTGCTAAAATAACAACATTATTGTGTGGATTGTTGTGTGCTGGTTTTTCAATAATCAATAGCAAATTCCAAAACACTGACAGTAAACCAATTAAGTGAGAAATAGATAATCCGCGCTTCTGGAAAGGAGAAAAATTAAGACCTAAAGCAGCTCTAAAAAGAGGATAGAAGAATCCTATCAACAGTCGAGAAAAATATATACCAAAGCGCTAAAGGTGTAACTAATATGAAACTTAGTATAACCAAGTGATATAGTGAAATTTTAGGTTTAGGCGATCTAAACGCTTTGATATATATTTTTCTCGACTTAGTAAACCAATTAACACTTATTTATTTATTACATAAATAAATTAACACTTAGGGCTCTTTCACACGTGTGTCAAAACCAGGCATTGGAGAAGCATTTTAAACGCCTCTCTGCCGCCTATTAACGCCCATGTGTGATAAAACAATAGCAACCTCTTTGTACATTTCACACATGGGCATCAGTGTTGTGTTGAGTTGCATCAAAAAATAGATTGCATGTCGCATTCTGGAGGCATTGCCACTGGAATAATGCCTCCATTGAAGTTTATTGCACTTTTAACGCCTGTTTTTAAGCGTCTTTTAACGCTCGTTCAACGCTCTCTAGAGCATTGACATAGCATTTAACAAGCGCCACATAGGCGGTTTTGCAATAGGAGGGACCCCAAAGTAAATAGTTAAAACAAAAAAACAGCGTGGGATCCCCCTCCTGATCCATACCAGACTCTTGGGTCTGGTTGGAAAGTGAGGAGGGACCCCCAGTAAAAAAAAAATTTTTTAAAGTGCGTGGGGTTCCCCCCAAAAGACATAGCAAGCCCTTTAGGTATGGCAGGTATTTTAAGGGTGAACCCTACCCCCAAAAATTGGGGGGAAAAGCAGGGTCTCCCCTAAAATACCTACCAGACCACTGATCCAAGAACAAGCCTGGCAGGGCAGGAAAGGGGAAAATATGCGAGTGCCCCCCCTCCCTGCTCCATACTAGGCCACATACTGCATCGGGGTACCTCCTTTTATAAAGGGGGCACCCAGATGCTGCACCCCTTGTGAACTAGTAAGGGGTACTATTACCCCTACTCATTCACTAAAGGGTTAAGACTAAAATGTAAAAAACACACGTTGAAAAAGTCCTTTAATTGAACAAAAAACACTGCACAAGTTTTTGAGAAGTTCTTTAACCACTTCAAGACCAGGTGTTTAGACCCCCTTCCTGGCCAGGCCATTTTTCAGTGTTCAGCGCTGCAGTACTTTGACTGACGTTTATTCCGTCATGCAATGCTGTACTGAAATTAATTTTATACCATTTTTTGGGGACAGATAGAGCTTTCTTATGGTGGTATTTAAACACCACTGGGGTTTTTCATTTTTACTATAATTAGGAAAAATTACAGAAAGTTTTTTCTACATTATGTTAGGAAACATTTATTATTACCCAGTTTTTTGGTAAAATATAAAAGATCGGGTCACGTCGGGTAAATAGACACCAAACATGTCAAGCTTTAAAATTGCGCGCACCCGCAAAAATCGCAGAAAACTACCATACCCAAAATTGGCCATAGGCGACACTTTAAAAGCTTTTACCGCTCATCAGTTTAGTGTTATCAGTGATTGATGGCCCTAGACTTATTGCTCTCACTCGGACGTTCGCGGCGATAGGTAACATGTGCGGCATAATGGGCGCAATCGTCTTTTTTGCACGTATGCGCCCCCGACGCATGTTTGCATGCGTGTATGTATGGGTGGGGACTTTAAACATTTTTTTTTAATTCTTTATGTGTAACTTTAAATTTTTTTGGGGGGAGACTTACATTTTTTTTCCTTTTTTTCCCCACTAAACTTTATTGCTATCACATACGGGGGCTAATAACCCCCCCCCCCCCC
>NW_017306732.1:1007284-1061950 GCF_000935625.1 Nanorana parkeri
GGGGGGGGGCACGGGGGAGGGGGGGAACGATCGGCACCCCAGACGCGCGATCCGCCGGCTCTAAAGCCGGTGGATCGCTTGTATGGTAACAGGCATCGCTGCCTGGTTTTTAAAAACGGCCATTTCCCGCTCACGGCGTGCGCGAGGGTGCGTGTCTGAGCGGACGTCTAAAGACGCCCACTCAGATCTAGAGAGCTCCGGGCCGGCCGTTTTTCTACTACGGCCGGCCAGGAGGCAGTTAAATAAAAAAAATAAAACCCAAAAAGTAAAAAAAAAATACATCCATCGAAGTAATCAAATGGTCAATCACGGCGTTTAGAATTGTCAATGACGACACCGATCACCATTTGGCCGGCACCATTTTACGCACGTGTGGAAGAGCCCTTAGGGGTATATTTATAAAGCAGTGAGTGTGAAATTCACCAAACATTAGTTGCAGGTGAATCAATCACTGTAATGTAAAAACACATGCACCAGGAAGACTCACCTGCACTGAATGTTTTGTTAAAGTCACATCATCTGTTTTAGAAATATACCCAAAGGATCTTGTAACACTCATATCCTATTGTTTAAAAATACCATGTATTTTGTTATGAACAAAGAAATTAAAATCTGATACACTCTAATCACTATATACATTCTACCTGCCGGCCTTTACTTTTGTTTTTGTTACTGTACACTGACCTGTGCATGCACAGCTCAGTAAACAGGCTCAGCTGGATTTTTGCTGAGGGCCTGGCCAGTCGAATGGCCAAAGACTCAGAACCTGGAAGAAGACTAGGAATATGGGAGCATTGGCGAGGGAGGAGAGCATTAATATTGCAGCACAGACATATGCTGTGCATACTAGCACATTATGGCAAAAAGCCCCTGTGACCCCCCCCCCCCCCCCCCCTTTTTTTAAAAAAATCTGCTTTACTTCCAATTTAATATCTCACCCTCAAAGTAATACTTTCTTCTTTTGAAAGTAGATATACATTATACTACCTGATTCCTGAAACAAATACTATTTATTGATAACCATGTTTAAAACCAAAGAAAACCCCTTGACCTGGATTTTTGTTTGAGCCTTTTATGAATGGTTCTATTTGTGTCCAAGTCCTTTACACTTCAGCACTTATGGTAGCACAGTTCATAAAATGTATGTACTAATGTTATCACAAATCATTTATTGCTTTAGTAAGAGCAGTGTCACACGATTATTAAAATGTTACATGTAACATACAGATCTTATGGCAAAATCACCATGTCCATAGGAGTTTGCTTTTTGTTGTATGGTCAGAGCAGAGCCACTGCAGCCTTCTCACCATTGCAACAAAACAAAACCAAGCACACAGCATGAGGCAAGTTCAGATCATATAACTGCATTTCATGTTTTGGTCTGTTTGAGATCCAGGCACCTAAAAGCCTGTAAATGCCTCAGGGTGGAGAATCATTGTGGGCCTTTACCACTCATTGCTTTCAAGATCTTAATGGAAGGGAAATAATAAAGAGTTCCAACTGCCATAGCAGAGTTTGTGGCCACAGCACTGCTTTGTTATAAAAATACTTTTCTAAGTATTGGCAGAGCATTTAGCCACCAGGCTGATGGCACCACATTGCATTTTAATCATTCTCTGGTCTTCTGTGAGACCACAATACTGTTGTACAGTATTGTCACAAGGACACTGCATTTCTGGTAAGATTAACAAGTATTCCCTGTACTTGATAAAAAATATACTTTGCCTGAAAAGTGAAAACCATTGCAGCCACCACATCTACAGATTGGTGTGCTATAATATATTTTTCATTTTTGTTCTTGGGTTTAGATACGCTTTAAGAGTAAGTGCTTACCGAATAAACATTTGTATGTGAAAAATTCGTTGTGACTGATTGCGCACTATTCTCCAATTAGGCAGAACCAAGCACTTGGCTCAGTCTCCTGTAGGGTACAGGCCAGAGGTTCACTGTTTCCCATTTTCCCACCTCTCATCAGTCCAGATATATCTCAGTTCAACATTGTTCTAAAGCTGTGCACAGCACTTCACCTGTGTATAAAAACAGAAGGTAATTTTATGGAGCTGCAGCAGACTGCTAGCCTAACCTCTGAGAGAATACAGAGCATATTGTACAGTATGGTTCATAGCTAAAAAAAATCAGTTAAAGATTTACTGATTTAGTATTGACTGTATATTAGTTTACAAAGCGACAAAGTGTTATACAGAATCCAGTTATGCAATATAAGTTTATTTTTGATTAACCATTTTACCTCAGATAACAATGTTTCATAATGATTTAATCAATAAAAATACTCCTCCACACCTCCCTTTGTTTTATTGTATTATTTAAGGATGTAAGCAGCCAGAACAGAGAGGTTAACATTTTTTTGTAAAGAACAGGATCTGCCTATTTATTGCGGTTACCTTGGGGTACTAAGAATGCAGTCAACAACATCCTCCCCTTAGGCGATCCCAGGAGAGCAGCAGAGCTGCATATGTCAGTGGTGACTGTAAGGTGAGCGAAGCAACACAGTCTGCTCACTTTTATAAGTTTGAATGCGACTCAAAATTTTAAGATGTAAATAAAGGTAATTATGAGCAGTCCATCTGGACTGGAGTTGTGCCTTGAAGAGTTTCTTGGTTGTTGCTTACCTAGGGCCTTTAGGACAAAAATGTAACTGGTGCAAAGAGATTGATGACAATGAAGTAAACCTATAGTATCTGTCATGCCACATTTAGCCCTGCTAAGCCCAAAACTCCCATAGTAACAAAAGACTATGGAGATTATTCACAAAGCTCCTGAAGGCAGCCAAGTGAATAACCCAGCCGAAGTGAAGTGAGCCGAACAACGTTCGGCTATTCACTCCAGCTCAGTACGGGCGATTTCAGCCGTACATCGGATGGCTTCGGTCAGCCGAACATGCTCTGCATGTTTGGCTGAGCTGAAGTGCAGAGGGACTTCGACGCAGCCAAATCCAATATCTGGATCGGCTGAGCCGAAGCTCCGGCAGCTCACTCTTCTCATAAGGGCAGAACGGCAGTGAGTGAATAGCCAAATGCCTCTGAGCAGCATTCGGCTCAGCTACATAGAAAATAACTGGAAAAAAAAGTTGAAAAATTTATTTAAAAAATGTAAAAATGTAAAAATATATATTTTAAAGAAAATAAAAATAAAACAATCTGGCAGAGCTTGCGGTGACAACTAGCTCCACCCAACTATTTCCTATACGCCTCCACTGAGTCTTCTAACAGGTCCTTGCCAATTAATAAAAATGGGGCGGAGCCGGCCATGCCGTCACGGCTGGCTCCTTCCAGTTGTTATTGTTTAATGACAGATCATCCTCCCCAGGTCATTTGGGGACACTGATCTGTCATTACAAATGGGCAGAGCCAGCGGTGAGATCATGGCTTTGGCTGCCCTTTCTCCATGCTTCGGCTGTCACTACTGCTCAGTCAAGCCGAAGCATATGCCTTCTGCTTGGCTGAGCCACTCGGCTGCCTTTGGCTGCTGTACAGGCTATTGTGAATAGCCCGTACAGCAGCCATTCGGTTCAACTGAACGGAAAGGCTCCGGCGGCCGAAGAGAGCCGAAGCATCGGCTGAGGCTACGGCTTGATCCTTCAGCTCTTTAGTTTATAACCCCCTATATATCAATAGTTTGCTTCTGTATTCAGGCTGGGATGGATAGGGGGACAGTTGTACAGGACAATAATTGTGGAGGAAGGATCTACCAAACAGTTGGTACATACTTTCCTGTGGTCTTGTGAGTGCATCCTTGGTGGAGCTGCCCATGAAGAGTATTTGGTTCTAAATGTTCACCCTTTTTCCAACACTCACTGTTAGTACATGCGTGCTTGTGTGTATCTGTAAGATAAATGGCATATTAATGAAGAGGTCAGGTTCCGTCTATGGCATGTTACCCAACATTTTTATTGTTAAAAAATTACATTAAACATGTTTGTTGCTAAACTGGATAAACACAGGCATTTATTATATAAACAAGTAAAGTATGCTGTTGTTAATGAATAAAATGTTATCACAAGCAAATTCTTCAATTCAACCTAGTGTAGTGGATAAAGTTATTCATTCGTGATTGCCTGAAGTAGATTAGGTTATTAGTCCTTGTCTAAGAAAGTTTCAAGAAGGAAGTGTTGACACAATGACAAACATTAAAAGTAGTAATCGGTGCTCTTTTCTAACTTTTGTAAGAAGAATGTAATGCATGAAGCTATATAGGGATGAACAAGTACAGTATGTTGTACCTATGTTTGCATGTATTCATTTATAACTGGCACATAGGGGTTCATTAAAAAAACTGTATTATTTTATTCTTGAAAATAACATATCCATTTCAATTAGGGATGCACCGATACCATTTTTTCCAGACTGAGTACAAATACCGATACTTTTTCCTCAAGTATTCACCAGTACAAATGACCAAAGCCTTTTTTTTAGTGTAATGTGATAGTTTTTCTAAAACAATATAGACGTATATTGGTTTTCTCCAGGATTCACAAATCAGCCACTTTTGAGGGGATTTAGCAAGTTGGTGACACAATAAGGCACCTGTCTAGTGAATATCAGGCTCTGTCTTGTTTAACAAAGTGTCTGTGTCATGTTTTAGGTTTTTGACACCTGCAGTGTCCTTCAATAAGTGACAATCATGCAGTGGCATTGGCCTGGGTCCCCCATATCTTACCTTCCTTGATAGGGCTGCATGGTGCCACTGTCAAGGGGCAGCTTCCCTTCTTCTCCCCTTTCAGGTCCTTGAGCTTTGTGCCATAGTCTCAGTGCCTTTTTGCTAGAGTCTGAGGAGGGGTTGCTGGAGTATGAGGAGGGGGTTCCGGAGTGTGAGGAGGGGTGCTGGAGTCTGAGCAGGGGTGTCGGGATGTGAGGAGAGGTGCTGAAGTCTGAGAGGGTGAAAGATTTGTGGCCAGACAGGCACTGTCAAAGAGAGCTGCTGGAGGTTCCCAGCAGGCTGCCTGAGGTCCCCAGCAACCACGGGACCTCATGCAGCTGCCCAAATTTTAAAATGTAAAGCACCAGTATCGGTGCTTAGTATCAGGACATTTTCACCAGTACTCTTGAAAAGGCCCAGTATCGGTACCAATACAGATACTAGTATCCCTAATTTCAATATTGACTATGGCGCTGATAATAGCCTTTACACTGGCTACTATACAGTAATTAGTGATTATCTAAATGACCTCAGAAACTGTAACTTTCTTTACCTAAAAGGGCAAAATAACTAGTTATCCTGTAATTTGGCCAGCTGCTTGTCAAACCAAGCTACAGATGAATCTTGTTTTTCTGCTCTTGAGACAATCCGCAGAACTAGATCATGGTCCACAACCCTGTCCACAATCTTTGGTTAAGCTCCTATTTACTTGGTATCATCTTGTTTCAGGCACATAAAATGAAATATATTTCTAAGAAGTGATGATCTAATTAATGTGTAAATGGGGTGAATCAGTGAACAGACACGTTTTTCATTCTCAATATTCATGCAATATATTCACCTAGATTTGTCTTAATTGTGGAAAGCCAGACAGACTATTGTGTGACTCTGTACAGTTACACATATCTGCATGGAACTGTTCAGGATAATCAGCAAAATTCACAATTTATGAGTAAGCAGTGAGATGGAACCTGATACTTAGTACTTATTAACTGTTTTATAAATTATTTTGGGTAAACAAATGTCAAACATTATTATAAGGAAACAGAGTATATGTAAAAGTGTTAAAGGAACTTGTTAGGATAGAAACCTAGAAGCTGCCATTACTGACTTGAAGTGAAGTCATGAAAAGGGTGACAGCACTAGAACATGAACTTTACCAACACAAGTCAGCAAAGACCCTGTATATTTTTGCTGATGGGCTCCCTATACGTATGAATCACCCAGGCCTATTTACATATATTCCTTGAAATCAGGAACCATGGTTTTGGTTTACTTCTTTCTAAGATTAGAACACCCTAATCAACCACTACACAGTAATAACATGCTTAGCTTTAAACTTTTATGTGACCCATGAGTAATATTATGAAGGATTAATTCTCTAGCAGACACTCCTATTTAGGAGAATTTGAAAAGATTGCTAAGTAATGCTTCATTAAAAAGAATTGTTGCTAGATATTCCTGGAGACTGGCCATTTCTGCGAGAAACTGTGATAAAATGACTTATATATGATAACAAACATCTGGATGTATTAAGGAGATTGGAGATGGTTTATTGCATTGCTAGATTTCTAGTATGTTATTTGATTTCACTACTTTGGACAATATACAGTATAGCAAAAAAAAAACAGGAATTTATCTTAGAAACTTTGCTCTGCTTGATGAATATCATGTACAGATGAAATAATAGAGATTAAAGTAAAACTATGGTTAAACTGTAAAATACCATATGTAATAAAAGGTTGCCAATACAGGTAACAGGGATTTCCATTTTTATCCACCCTCTGAACATTTTGTAAATTATTATTGATCTTACTGCTAGAACCATTGGATAGGCATTTTTTTAGTGTCACCCTCACTGCTGTTGTAGAGAACTATTGCTAGCCCTATGAGTGAATAGCCATGCCAATCTCCACCCAGAGACCTTTAGATTTACAGCACATTGCTCTGTCTTCAGGAAATTAGAAAAATTATGTAAAATCAGTGCCCAATACTTCTCTTCCAGCCCTGTGTAGGAAGGTGCAAAAGTAATCCAGCTTTCCAGCTGTATTGGTTAAAAACAAATTAGGTAAAATAAATTTCTTTTAAGGCATTTAATATACCAACTTGGTTTGAAACTGCATGTTTATCACTGTCAGAGGAAAAATCTAGCAACTTTAGATGAACTTTAATAATTAATCAATTACTAAGATGATGATCTAATTAGGGATGTTCAGATATCAAGTACCATACTCGGTACAACTACAAGTACAAGTACAGATACTTTTCCAGCTCCATGACTAGACTAGAGAAAAATTAAAAAGTTAGGAGGCAGTTGCCATTTAAGGAGCACACGGAGCTCCTGGGATTTGTGCATCCCTGTTTTAATGTATGATGTTTTTTATATAAATATATATAAGGGATGCACCGATACCATTTTTTCAAGTACAAGTACTGATACTTGCCCAAGTACTCACAGATACAAGTACTGATACATTTTTGTTTATTGTTATGTGACAGTTTTTCTAAAACATTAGAGACAAATGATTTCAGGACAGTGGTGGAGCACCAGAGCCAGGTCCCAGCTGCAGCCGCTGCCACCTTGGTAGTTCTCAAAAAAATGCCAAGTATCAGCACTGGTATCTGAACTGGTATCTGGTCATCCCTTGATCTAATAGATTAGCCTGCAAGTAGAAATTAGATTATTTTTTTTAAATTATTTAGCCAACCTCAGTTTACAAATACTTGCATTCCTATCTGTGGGGATCTTGTCTCAACCCATTAAAATCTATACGAAAACAATGGTATACTAATTTCCTGAAAAATAAACATTCTTATATTTTGTATTTTTTCAACAAGTGACCATATATTGGGTCACAAGAGCCCAACATGTTAGCTTACTGCTGTTTCTGAATAATACAAGCAAAGAAGCATCATTCCCGCCCTATGCATTATGCACTTTAACAATAGGTAAATGGATATACAAAAGCCAGCAAGATGGATCAAGTATAAAAACTCAGCATTTCTACAAGATTAGGGGTTTAGATACTGATTAAAGCAACATTTATACTATGGCACTGTAATTGAAGTACACCTGTTATAAAAGAAGTATGGGGGTCAAAGTTTAGAAGTTAAGGTTAAGGGTTAACATTATGGTTAAGGTTGATGTTTATGAAGTTTACTGAGAGGTTAGGTTTTAGGGTTCAGACAATATTAACTTGAAGTGTTAGGTTATGAGTTGAGGTTTAAGGTTAGGAAAGGGTGAGGTAGAGATAAAGTGTGAAGGGCTATTTTTTATATTTCAGGTGTAACTCTTTTTTTATTCCATATGTTAATATTATTTTCCAATTTCTACTTACCCTCTCCATGCTATCACCAGCTTACTCCTTGCTCCAGTGCTATCGGTCCTCTTTGGGCAGATCAACACTTGTGTCATTTTGCCCATTTCCTGTGAGCCTGTCATATACATACACCTAGGGGGTACATCACCATGCAGGCTGGACTCACATTACTCCTGGACTGTGTGGCATCAGACATCATTACTTGAGCCCAGCTCTGGAAGAATTCCGCTTCCCATCACTGCCAGAAAAAGCTGCTATATATTGATGCTGAACAGGCTAGAAGACTACAGGAAAAAAAAAGGTATGTATAGGTTTTTTTTAACTAAAAAAACAGGGCGGTGCTTCGGGGAGGGTGGTGAAAGGCAGAAGTTCCACTTTAAGTCTTAAAGTGAACCTGTGCCAAGCCTATGAACATTCAAATATTCACATATTAAACACAAAAAGAACTTTAAAACACAAAAGACAAAAAGGATGTCCCGCTTCTGGAGATACATTAGCTCTAATCAATTACCCTTGTGTTTCAGTACATCAACCAAGATCCATAACCAGAAAGATATCTCAAATAAACAAAAGAGTTCGGGCCGTCTGCCAGTTCGAGGCGGTCCAAGTACAGAGCACGGCATCGCAACTATGAAGCTCATTATAGAGGAAGAAAATATCCAGATACAGGAGCTCAAACAACAAATCGAGGAAAGTGCAAAAACACTTGAACCTATGACACCCTAAAACGAGAAGTAGAACGAATCCAGAGAAGCCTGAGACAAACTAAACAAACTAAATATCAACGGGATATGGACGATTGGGAAAGAGGGGACCCCTTTGATTTAAATCAAAATAGAGGAAGAAGCCTTCAGAGAAGAAGACCTCTCAGAAGCAGGGAAAGAAGAACAACAAGTCAGCCAACAAGCGAAAGTGAAACAGACATCCCAATGAAATCTGTCAGTTTTTTAGATATGAGAGAGAATGGACAAACAGTCCGACTAAAAAACCCGGGAAGAAAAGAAGATGTCGAAGAAGGATTCACGGAAAATCGAAACCAACCAAGTCAGAACAAAACTATAATGAAAACACGAAGCCGCAGACAGGAACCGTGGACACGATAGAAAAAGTAGGGCAAGCTAGAAATGTAATCAATCTAACAGAATTCCAATTAAATGAACATCATATTAACCTCCTGAATCGTGGATTATCCTACTCCCCAGCAGATGGCATGGACGAATTCACTATTTTCAAAGACCTCAATCTATTCTTAAGGAGGGTATACCTCAGATACATACACACAAACAAAGAAGATTATGCTGATTTGAAGGCAAGAGGTAATAGAAAAGATGAACTACGTGACATACAGGCACTCACAGACCTAGAAGAATTACTAGAAGAGAATATCCAATTCCATGAAGTAGATGAGAGGATAATAAAAAGAACAACAACACTCAAAGAAAATTCCAGAACGATGCCCAATATCCTAAACAACAGACACCTAGCTCTATTTAGAGATCTGGTCCAAAAGGATATGAGATCCATCGACTGGTCAGAAAGGGGGAAGGATAACCTAACAAAACTGGAAAGAAAGGCTCTGAAAGAACTGAAAACAATGCCTGACATTGTTATTAAAAATAGCGACAAAGGAGGCAATGTCGTCCTTCTCCCTGAATCAATGTATGTCACAGAAGTAAAACGACTGTTACAGGACACGGAGACATATATGAGATTAAAGAACTCCCCCTTTGATAAATTGGTGGCAGATTTCAACTTTAAGATTGAACTAGCCTCTGAAACATCACTCCTGACGAAGAAGGAACTCAAATTTTTAAGGATTAAACAATTTAACATCCCAACGTTTTACGTAATACCCAAGATTCACAAAAATCCAAGTAACCCTCCGGGAAGACCTATAGTATCAGCAGTGAGAGGACCACTAGAGAACTTAGGCAAATACCTGGATACCCTACTTAAAGAGATGGTACAAGAATTACCCTCATATATTCGTGATACAAAAGATGTTCTAAAAAAACTACCAAATATCAAAATAAGCAAAAACACCTTGATAGTAGGGATAGATGTCGAATCGCTATATACATCGATACCTCACAAATACGGGATTAAAGCGGTGGAATATTTCCTCCAAAAACACTATAGCGAGATGCCTCAACAAAATGAATTTATAATTTAACTTTTAGAGTTCGCTCTGGAGAATAATAACTTCCAATTTGAAGGGAAATATTACAGGCAAATAAGAGGTACTGCAATGGGAGCCCCCTGGGCACCATCCTACGCATGCCTACACCTAGGCATGTGGGAACAGGAAACGGCATACAAACACCCATTGTACCTTGACCATGCACAGAGCTGGCTAAGGTACATAGATGATATCCTTCTACTATGGAACGGAGGTGAGGACCTACTTAAAGAATTCATTGCAGACCTCAATTCGAATGATAAAAATCTCAAGTTCACATTCCTATATAGTAAAAATCAACTCTCATTCCTGGACCTGCATATCGGTATTAAGGAAGACAACTTGACAACAAAAACATATAGAAAAACTATGGCAGCTAACACCCTTCTGCACGCAACAAGCCACCATCCTCCATCTCTAAAACAAGGCATTCCAACGGGCCAATTTACACGTATCAAAAGAAACTGCAGCAAACAGAAGACTTTAAAAAAGAATCCCAAGATCTCTACAAAAGATTTAGGGAAAGGGGCTATCCACACAGAGTACTCAGAAGGAGCAAATACAGAGCAAATGAGAAGACAAGAATGGACCTACTGAAGGATAAAGGAATGAATAAACAACCGGCAGAAAAGAACTATACAAGAATGATCACCAAGTACGGTGCAAGATGGGAAAACCTAAGGGTAATCATGAACAAACACTGGCATATCTTCGAACTCTGTCCAATACTATCTGAAATAGTAGGTCCAAGACCCCTCCTCACAGCAAGAAGAGCCCCAAACCTTAAGGATACCCTGGTGAGCTCAGAATTTAGATCAAAACAGTCCAATTGGGAATCAACAAAACCTAAAGGGATGTTCCCCTGTGGGAAATGCAAAATATGCCATCTAGTGGATAAGACTAATACCTTCTCAAACACAGATAACACAAAAATCTATAACATCACTTCGTTCATGAACTGTGATACGAGTAGGGTCATCTACCAACTGGAATGTCCCTGCCACAAATATTATATAGGAAAGACCAAAAGATCACTCCGAATTAGAATTGGGGAACACATAAATGAGATTAAAAAGAAGGGACAAGGACAGCCCGATAGCAACCCACTTCCTAGACATACACGGAGGGTCACCAGAGGGTCTGAGAGTGAAGGCGATCTATGCATTAAATCTGTCACCACGAAGAGGAGACTTTGACACTATGCTCCTCCAGATGGAGAAAATGTGGACATATAGACTAAACACCCTGATTCCCAACTGACTAAATAATGAATTCAATCTAAATGTCTTCCTGTAAAAAAATATATTTACGAATCAACACCCGTAGAAAAAATCCCACTCTAAAGAACAACGAAAAAAGGAGGTCTTAACCTATGCAAGACCCCCTTGCCTAAACCAAAAAATACCTCCCGGAAGAAAAGTATCTAGAAATTACCACAGACACTATTCGTATCAAACTTTTATACACACATAAATACACCAGGTAAAAGAACTGACAAATGCCGCAACAATCATCATACAGCCGAAAAACCAAGCAGAGGCTAATGAAAAGATGATACACAGGTGGGGACACAAGATATATACCTCAACGCAATTAGGTAGTGGTACGTCCTGACGAAGCCCTGGGGGAGGGGCGAAACGCGTAGACGCCACACGTGTATTGCCTGGACTAAACCCCTAACAGAGAAGATATACCTTATAAGTCATCCCGACTTACGGCTGCCTTTACCCTTGAATCACCAAAGATCCATCAAAGAATAACATCATATGGATATCATCAAACACCTGTGAGTGCAAAATACCCACACCAAGGATTAATATGCAGGATCGGGTCCCCCGCACAAAAAACGAATAAAACCTTTTTTCGTCTCCCTTCAAGTGAAGAGGTAAGCTATATATGGAAGAGACGGTGATCTGGACATGTGAGTAAAAAGACGTTTCTTAAAGATACAAAAAATCGGTGTCTACATTAGACATAAATACACAATATATATAAAAAAAGGACACACTCTGCAGAGAGTAAAGAAAGAACTTTATTTCAAACACATGCCATAACAGAAACATCACAGCCTATAAACACAAAAGGTGAGCAATCAAACCACCGACATCACACATGGAAATAGCTTACCTCTAATCACTCGTAGTAATCTAAGGATTAAATAGACTCCAAATCATAGAAGATAACCACTACGAAAGCATTAAAGGAAAGGAACTATCTATAAACATTCTCAAATTTCCGGATACAAGATAGCAGAGACATTCCACTATTAATGGGGAGACCGCATATTTAATCCACGGGTGAAATCAATTATACATGGGAAGGATATCTGAGGAGCCACACATACCCTGGTAAACATAGGGAAAACTGCCACAAGTCCCGATAAGAGCAACACAATCCACAAGGGTTAAAATAGTCCGAATGAAGGCAACAGAAACAACAGTCAGCTCAAAAAAACTTTTTGTTCACTTTGTTTTTATTGGTCGACAAATATAGATTGGCCACGTTTGTTATATTTGAAATTAAATAAATATTTTTTCATTAAATTAAATCCATAGTACGTCCCGATCTTTAAAGTAACCCTTGGACCGTCTTGAACTGGCAGACGGCCCGAACTCTTTTGTTTATTTGAGAACTTTAAAACACAACCTCATTGACTTCTGTAACTGCTGACACTGTGGAGAAATATTTAAGGTTCACAACAGAAGCACTGAAATCACTAAACAATCAGACTAAACAAACAGTTGATGCTGTAAGGAGTCTCTTTTGTGAGATCTTTGAGGATGAATTACTCCAAAGTACAAGCATCTACAGATGTCAGTAGGGATGCGGCTCAAGTTCAGGCCAATGCAGGGTTCAACCCGAACGCTGGCTGTTCACCGTTCGGTGAATGGGCAAACCAAGTAGGTTGTTCACCCGCTGTTGAGGCAAACCTCTCATTGCAACAGGTATTCATACATTTAGTAGAGGTATTACTACTGCTACTAAATGTGACAGCATCCTGCTCAGGGCCATTGGTTGCTAGAAAGCTATCAGTCACCAGCGTTCTAGCAACCAAGGCGTTGACGTTAAGTTGCTGGGCCAAGAAATGTCATTGGAGATGACAGTCTTTTGGAAGCACATCTGTGGGTTGTCAGCCATCATTCATCATGACTGAAATTAATTGTCATCACTAGATGAACTGATTGACAATAGATTTTACACCATTTACCGTTTTATTTTTATAAATATGTTGTGTGTTCATTTACAGCTTCATTTTTTGTGAAAGAGTAACTGAGGTACTAAGCAGGATGAGGTTCTGGGTCCCCTCCAAATCCAAATAGCAGGTCAGCATTTTTTTTCTAAACAAGCACAAGGAAAATCCTTGTGGTCCCTATGCCACTTAAAAAAATAAGCCACTAGGGGAAAGTCTTTTATTGGCACACCCTTTCACATGTAAGTTTAGGGCATTCTCCAAGCATGTTATTTAAAGAAATTTAGCATTTTTAATGTTTCACTTTAAGCATTTAAAAGCACTGCTGCCCACTGAATGGATTTATAAATAAACATTTTTTGCATTGGCTTATGTCCCCCAGGGCAGTGCTAAGCTCTGTATGTCATTTGTATGATCATTTCTAGCCTATTATCTTTGAAAATGAAACTGGTTTTCAAGATTTAGCTTCAATTAATTTTAAAGGGGTCACAGTTTGCAATCTGCAGACTTTTTGAAGACTTTTCAGTACATCCCACAAATCGAACCAAGGCATCGAACCAACTCTTTTACGGTTTGCTAAGAATATGTCAATTATTTACTGCCCATAGATTGCCCTCAGGTGCACTTTAGGGCAAAGTAGTTCTGAGCAAGTAGGTTGTGCTCCCTGTGACTGTAACAAGGTCTGGGCTCCCCAAAACTAATCAGTAAACCCCTTGTCCCTTCAGTTTGCTGAAATTCACATCTTATAGACATGATTAAACCAGCCTGCTGAGAAAAACATGTATGTCTTGTATGTCTCTAAAAGTCTTCAATTGTATGTCTTTAAAAGTCTTCAATTCCACCGTACTTGCCACTAACAAAGTCAACAAATACATTTATTAGCAGAACACCATAGATTTGTTTAGCCAGGTTCATTTTAAGGCAATTTAAATGTTGAATGGCCATCCTCTTAATGGGGAACCATAAAGAACAGAACACTAATACATTAACATTTGATAGATCCCCTAGTAAGTGGATTCCACATAGATGTCTCGACTCAGATGCCCTGTAAATAACCCTGTTAACAAAACTAGATTCTGATATTTATCCACAATTCATAATGTTGGACCTGGGGGTGCTACATTAATACCAAATATACACTATATGTAGATACTATATATCATGAAACACTGGTCGCATTCATAACATGTGCCCCTGTCTTATGAGGTAAAGAGGGCCAAAGACACACATTACCCCTTCTGAGGGAGCCATACACCACAGGTATGTCAAATATGGTATGTATAAAAAGAACATTTCATAATGTCCAATAATCTATGGTTTATCATATGGCAGCATCTGGTTAGGGAACTAAAATTATGGGAGGGCCAGGGGAAATATCATAATGCTGTTCAGCTCTCCTGTCTTACTGGAATTAAGAAACATGGAGCAGCTCTACCCTCATCTCCAATCCTGCTGCTGGAACCTCAGTGCCTGGTAAAGCTTCCGCCAGAGTCTTCATTAAGCAATAGGTAAGAACCGACACTTGTAAGGTGATCCATCCAATATTTTATTTGCAAGAAGGCATAAAAGCAGCAAACAAACAAATTCTTACATGATTCAGCCCCCAAACTGGGCCTTGAATCATGTAGGCATTTGTTTGTTTGCTGCTTCCATGCCTTCTTACAAGGAAAGTATTAGATGGACGGATCCCCTTATGAGTGCCGGTTTTTACCTATTCCGGTCTTATTGGGCCTTTCTCATTGGGTGGGGGCTGACTCAGCAACCAAAATAAAGGTCATCCAGTTTGCATTTACATCTACTTTAAGTACATTTGCTCTGCAGGATATATCTCTGGAATTACTGACAGGAAGTAAGTTGTATGTATTGCCAACTTCCTGTCTATAAACTTAATTCCCATTATACTGCTTGACTATCTTCTGTTCTGATAATCCTTTGAAACTTTTACACATATATCTGTGAATGCTAATGAAGTCTCTTCACCAGTCAAGTTGCATATCATACATGATGGCCCTTTAAGTATAATAAACACTAAAAATGCTCAGTAGTGTCAGGCTGCTGGCAACACTGAGTAGAGAACAAGTCCTGATAATGTTACTTGTTTATGCAAAGCTGAGTATAGTATGGGAACATTTACAGTTCATTGCCTGATTAGACAGAGACTTGTTGCAACCTTACAGCTGGGAGTTGTCTGGTATTGCGGTTCAGTTGCTTCTGTCTGTATTTGTTATTGTTTCAAATTCTAAAAATGTTTTACTCAAATTTAGAAAGCACAACATTTGGACAATGATAAACGAATGACAAGAATGATATAAACTCTAGTGGAAGACCTTACAGAGCACACCCTGGGAGAACAGCATGTCTCCAGCTGTGCAACTTTTACCCGTCACCTAATAAAGGATCCTGTTTTTAGAAGACCGTGTAATTATTTTCTTTGGGTTTGAAAAGGTAAGAGGTTATTTCATGAAAATAAGTCTGTGTGGCATGTAATAAAGCTGTAATATATGTAAGAGTGCAGCAATGGTTCTTCAAATATAGTGCAATGGAGAAGAATGTCTTTATTAAGTGGATGGATCAGCGGCATTCTGTACACCTCTACAATACTACATTTTAAATGTAGCTGATGCCCAGGTAGAGTTTTTTCTTACTAATATGTTTATTTCAACATGACACACATTCTGGTTGCCTTTTTTCATAATTGTTTTTTTTTAACATATTTTTTTCATAATAAACAGGTATAACAAACATAATCCAAATTTTATAAAAAGTGATTGAGGACACAGAAAGTAATGCATTGTTGTATTTAGTGTACAAAGTTACAATGGGAGGTGAGGGTGGGGGGGGGGCGTTGGAGGCAGAGAGAATGTGGAAAATTGTAATGGGGAAAGGGGGGTAATCCCTCCCCATTTTAAAAAGCCCTGCCCACACCAGTATATTACAAATGTCTATTAGTATTAGGTGTACTCTATACTAGTTTTTCTCTGCAACTGTCATTCACAAAGTGCCCTGAAAGAACAAGCAGTTTTTAGGGTTCTTTTTATCCTATGAGTATATTATGCAATTGTTTACCTGCAGTTTGCTTATTTGCTGTGCACATGAGAATGAATTTTGGGTAGAAACATGTACAACTAACCTTAGGGTATTATTAAATGAAACACAAATAAAACAATAGCGTATATGTAATTAAATAATTATAATTTAGGGAAAACATCGATTATCGTGTACGATAGGTATCTCAATAAATTGAAAAAAACTTTCCATTCTTTCTCCACTCACAGGTTGGATTATTTCAAGAACATTATATGAATGTCTAGATCCCCAGCACAGGGAATCTGAAAGAATTTACCAACAGCAGACTTGTGTCATTTGAGATGTCACTTCTTATACATTGTTGTATGTAGAATGTAAGCCTCTGTATTCCCATTAAATATTTTTGCTTTTACCTTTACATAATATGAATTACATATATTTATTTCAGAAATTTCTTGTATGTAACAACATCTTTTTTTATTAATTCCTTAATTTGTGCTCTAATTTTACAATAAGAATAATGTTTTATTGTTGGTGCAAAAAAATTCCAGCACAAGGGGCGAAGGGGGTTCTTCACAGTAAGATCAGTTAGGGTCTGGAACTCACTGCCACAGGCAGTGATTTCAGCAAATAATGTGGAATTGTTCAAGAAACTTTTGGACGATTTCTTAAGGGACTGTAATATACAGGGGTACAGGTACTCCTAGAATGAGATCCTAATAGGTTGGACTTGATGGACTAATGTCTTTATTCAACCTCAAATACTATGTAACTATGTAACTATGTTTGTAACTGAGGTATACCATCTTAATGTTACATTTTTGCATTATAAGCTTTATTAACTGAGATTAGATATATTTGTAGCATTTTAAAATATAAAACTACAAAGTAAAACCCAGAACAGGTGGATCCTTGTGAAATAATACAAAGAAAGCATACACATATACAATTTATATTATCAAAGCACTGACTGTTTCTAAGACTTGAGGCTGATGTATACATTTGTTAGGTAATAACCTAACCTATGGGATGATATAATGCTGGCTATAAACATTTAAATATAAATTGTTTGATTTTTCAATTAAATGGATGATTTCAATAAAAAAATCAAATATATGGCATGGACTGCACTAAGCAATCACTTCAACATGTAATTGATTGTTTTAATACAGAACGGACAATCAATCCTGGAGAAAAAGCCATTCAAATTCTAATTCAACTATCACATCTATAACCAGTCTTTTCTTATATGATCAACATAAACAGGGTTATTCACAAAAGGGTGAAGGGTTTGGAGAAGGCAGGAGAAGTGAACAGTCTAGAACATAATAGCTGAACTGGAAAGTGAGCTGAATTGGAGAATGTTTCCAAATCAGCTATTTTGGCCTAGATTGTTCACTTTTCCTGAATTCTCCAACCTCTTCACCTTTTTGTGAATAACCATGAAAGAGTCCTGGGATGTATGGTTCTTCATACTCTGCACTGGCATAAATAACCTATCCTAAATGAAGAAAGGACAACAGAGTACATACTGAATGCCAAACCCATTGGCTTTTAAAGCTTCACACAACTTGATGCTGTACCAGAATTTCAAAGCAGGACTAAATTGTAGGTTTTAATGTTTGCTGGGAGGATCACTTTAAGTTTCCTCCTGTGCATATTGATTAATAGTTACATGACAAGAACAATAAATGAACTTCTCTTGAGAATTTAAGATTTCTCTTAGAGGTGTTAATCCAGTCAAAGAGTATTACTTAATTTTCTGGCACCCTTAACAATTTGAAGTACTGTGTTTGCTAGTTCAGACTGCAGCCAAGAGGATATATTTCTGTTATGAATAATGTTATATATATAAAATCTTTAGTCCATGTTTTAGAGCTAATCTACATGTATGCAATTAAAACAGCTAAAAGATGTTTAATTGTTTTTAGATATGTATGGTTTTCCATATTTTAATAGCTCTAAAATCTAACATGCTACACATCAGTTAACAAAGAATGTAGATGTATTTACATCAATCCCAGAAGGAGCTCACAGTATAATGTCCCTACCACACTAGGGCAGATTTTGTAAAGAAGCCAATTAAACTATCTCTATAATTTTGGATTGTGAGAAGAAAACCAGACATGGAGCATATTCCTCTCGCACACCATACAACCATGTGATTAGGGGCTGCTGCAATAACTCCAGACTGATCACAGTGTATCACATGTATAAAATGGATAAGCTTGTTTCAAAGAGAGAAGCTCTTTATTATTGCATGAGCACATAGAAAGGCAACATTTAGGGACTGTGCAGTGCGGTTCTCCAAGTATATGATAATCCAACAAAAAACAGAGCAAACATTTAAATCATCCACCAATAGGAAAGAGACCTCCCAGTGCCCCTGACCTCATTTTCTTCCCAAAAAAGTGTAATTTATATTTTGCACATATAATCATGTCCAATATATGTATATTATGAGCTTGCTAAATGGACATACATAACTGATGTGTGATTTGGAATTTTGTCATTGAGTCGGAGTCTACATGCACACGCATTTGCATCATCTGAGCCAATGGGCATGCACATTAGCATCACATACGTTAAATGCATTATGTTCTGCAGTGTTCTCTGAAACTCTCATAGCGAGCTAAATATGGGGGTAAAATGGAGAGAATAGAAACAAGGAAAACAAGGGAGCCAAATGAAAGAGAAAACAGATAATCACTGTAGACATAACTGTGCTTAACTCAAGTCAATGTAAACAATTAAAACACTCATCTGCTTATAGCCAGAGTCTGATAAGTACATATTGTATTTAGATCACAAATACTATGGTAATACCTAGAGAGTAGATTCCTAGGGGTTGATTTACTAACCTTATAAACACGCCACAAACAAGTATACACCTCTGTAGTGTGTTCCCTCCCAGCATGATCTATTGGTGGAATCTAGACACCTTTGTAGTGTGTACACACCCAGTAGGTGTGTTGTGTAAAGCCCTGCATGAATTGCAAGGTGATGTTGTGTAAATTAGCTCTACATTGTGTTGCTTGCGTTGATGAATGCAGGAATGTAAATGCATGAGCTAACCATTTTTGTCTAAACTGTGAAGCAGCATTATATATGCATCATGTGCATGATTTTTCCATATATGGCATTAGTGGAAATATGCTTTTAGAGACTTTTTGGTTGATAAATAAGTTTTGCTGTGTAAAAATCACACGCACCTCGTGCGTGCGTGCGTTTAGGTTAGTAAATCACCCCCCTAGAGTCATACACAAAAAAAGGTCACCATAAAATAGTGTTAATAGGAGATAACAACATGATAATAGTAGAGAGTAATAGCTGTACAAAAAATAGGACATCTAGTGTCCCCAGCATAAATCCAGTGATCGGTAAAAATAAGCAAAAATAAGCAAAACCAAGTGTACAGTGAATGTCCTCAATATGAAAAAATTGCCTGATCAAGTAACTCATAGGGGGTGATTTACTAACCTAAACACACACACACACCAGGTGTGTGTGATTTTCACACAGCAAAACGTATTTATCAACCAAAAAGTCTCTAAAAGCATATTTCCACTAATGCCATATATGGAAAAATCATGCACATGATGCATATATAATGCTGCTTCACAGTTTAGACAAAAATGGTTAGCTCATGCATTTACATTCCTTGCATTCATCAACGCAAGCAACACAACATAGAGCTAATTTACCCAACATCACCTTGGAATTCCTTCAGGGCTTTGCACAACACACCTGCTGGGTGTGTACACATTACAAAGGTGTTTAGATTCCACCCATAGATCATGCTGGGAGGGAACACACTGCAGAGGTGTATACACATTCGTGGTGTGTTTATAAGGTTAGTAAATCAACCCCATAGTGTGTGGCTCATATTGAGTATTTGTAGGTGTACAGCACAAACTCGAGGGTCCAACTAACCTATTTGCATGTGCATTGGTTCCAGGCCATAAATGAGCTATAAATGCATGCCCACAGCCCCAAACAAGGAATAGTGCAGCATTCAGAGTCCCGTACCAAAGGTTGCCCCATGTATGACTGAAAGATCAATTATAAGGAGAATAGAGGACGATATGTCAAAAGAAAAAGAAAAAAAGGGAAAACAGAGAACAATATGAAAACAAAGGACACATAGAAAAAGGGGGGAAAAAGGGGGAAGAGAAGAGGGAAAGAAAACCATGTGTGTCTGATTTAGATGCAACATCAACTAAAACAGAGCTAAGTAAACAGCGATGTTCCCTCACACAATAAATGGATTGATATATTGGGGTTGATTTACTAACCTTATAAACACACCACGAACATGTATACACCTCTGTAGTGTGTTCCCTCCCAGCATGATCTATGGGTGGAATCTAAACACCTTTGTAGTGTGTACACACCCAGCAGGTGTGTTGTGCAAAGCAAGGCTTGAATTGCAAGGTGATGTTGTGTAAATTAGCTCTACATTGTGTTGCTTGCATTGATGAATGCAGGAATGTAAATGCATGAGCTAACCATTTTTGTCTAAACTGTGAAGCAGCATTATATATGCATCATGTGCATGATTTTTCCATATATGGCATTAGTGGAAACATGCTTATAGAGACTTTTTGGTTGATAAATACACTTTGCTGTGTAAAAATCACACACACCTGGTGCGTGCGTGTGTTTAGGTTAGTAAATCACCCCCATTGGGTCCAACCCTTATCAAAAATGCATGTGTCCAGTGGGGAGTACCGGTGGGCACTGTTAATGAGGCACGGTATTGAGAGACAACAAGGACTAGATAAGAACAGTCAGGGCAACAAAACAAAGGTTAAAAAGCACTGTGTTATTTCACTCAGTAAGCAATGTCAGCATTAGTGTTCATTCCAAAAAGCATGTTGGGAAAAGGTTTGTATTTAACCCCCTTTATTAAAGAGGGTGTGCATCCCATATGCTTCCTGGCATAAGAGAAAAAGATGTCTGTTTCCTCCTCTCGGTGGTCTATCAATATGTTTACAGAGCATTCCACGTACTTAAATTCTACAGGCTGTCTTTTTTTTTTAGCATGTTAAATTTTTATTGAAAGACATAAGAAGGAAACATTACACCAAGATCTTTTGTCAGTACAAAAACATGTGTCATATTTCAGTTCGCAGACTGAGATCCATACTTGTACCATTAAGTATATACACACACTCTAAAGAAAGACAATAAAACAATGGAAAAAGTGCGATTTCACATAATTCTGATGTTATTCCTGCGGAATCTATTTTCAAGGTCATCAACCTTTTCCAGCAGATATTGTAATGTTTTTTTATCCTCCGCCTGTGCCCTAGCAGCATCTGCGGCATGGTCTTCCACCTCACTGACACGAGTCTCCAGGGCTTGCATCCTGGATGCTTGCACCTCCAGGGCCGCAGTGATAGGCCCCATGTGCATTTTAATGGAGTCCGCTATGATGGTTCCTATCTTCAACCTCAGATGTGATGCCACAGTCTCTGCCAGGTGCTTATAGTCAATGGGGGCCTGGGGAGTTAATTGTAGTGACTCACCCTGAGCTCCCTCATCAGCCGCGTTTGTGTCCTCCATGGCCGCCGGCGCGGCCTGTGTGTCAGTCGTTGCAGACGTGACGGAGAGCGAGCGGCGGACCTGCTGCGATCTCGCCACAAATTTGTCCATGATGTGCCGGGAAGAAGCCGCTGACTAGTGGGGTGCGTGTGATGCTCGGTTTAGTCGATGGGGATGTGGCGGGGACGGAGCTCCGTTAAGCACCGCTACTTCATCCGGCGCCGGAACCGGAAGTCCCAGGCTGTCTTATGGGTGATTGGGGGGAGGGTGTCTGTCTTCTACATCAACCTAACCGACAGCACTCTAAAGGCATTTGAGAGCTACCAGAACTGCCAGTTGTACACACCACTCAGTACCCTGACAGATGTGAGTACAGAATTAAATAATTACATGCTCTTTCTCTCAATGATTCTACTATTCTAATAGATACTACACTATGGAAGAGTATCACCTGTTCCTTTGCCACCTTTCCCCTTATTTTTCTCTGAATTTGTAGAGTTCTTTTGCAGAAAAATAGTATTAGGTTTTTGGAAATTAAAAAAAATCAGTGCAGCCTTATCAATTTAGGACAAGTTTTCTACCTGAGTAGAATTCATAAATACATTTGTTGAATAAACATCTATATTTTTAAAGTGACTCTGGCACTAAGCTGAAACATAGAATACATTCTGTCTCTGCAAAAAACCACTGAAAGCTGCTTCATGGAAGAGAAATCATCTCCTGAAGGGACTTCAAAAACCATTACTTCTGGGAGTGACAATCTCCTGTTTCCCACCAACCTCTACATTATTACATTACACAGTTGAGACGTAGAGATCGGTAGGAGTTAACACTGTGTGCAGTGGGTGACCATGAGATTAATGCTATCTGTAGTGTTCATTTTTTTAAGAAAAGTCAGGAGATGATTTCTCTTTAATGAAGCAGTGTTCAGAAGGCAGACAGCAAAAAGATAAGTATGTACTTTTTTTTTTGATTGTCTTTTACTGCTAAAGTTTATTTTACATGTACTTTGAATGTTGAATTTTGTTTATACTAAAGGTTTGAGAAATCGTATTAAAGATGACTTTATGCTTTACTTTTGTATTCAGCAAAAAGGTTGTATTTGATGAAGCGGTAAATGCACCAGCACATTTAAACAGAAGAGCTAATTGCATTCTTTAATGCAAACATTGAAAGATGAGTTCACATTTACTGTCCACATGTTGGTCAATTTAGATAGGCCTCTTTATGTTGGCAATATGTAAACTAATTCTCCATTTAAAAGTTATGTCGAAGTCAAGGTTCTCAGCAAGCTAATTTTACTCTACAACAAAGCAGAGTTTCAAGCTATTCTTGTTAACCATCCACCCACCTTCCTTTCCTTCACCACCTCAGATTTTAGATAGGAGGTTCAATTACAGTTCTTTATTTCATAGTATTTTTGCCCTTAGATCTCTTCAAACAATATAGCCTACTTTTAGCCCGTTGAAACTTATGAGCTTTCTGAAATTGTGTTTTGCTCAGATGATGCTTGGTTTTAAAAGAATGTCTTTGTTCTGAGTTTACATAATTCCATACTACCTTAATAACAAATTTGAATATGCTATTTAGCATATTCATAAGAACAGTTAGGATCTTTCTTATCCATGGGTTGATAACTCATAAATAAATATTCCAATGCGTAGTCAACCTTTGTAATAATTTGGTTGTATAGGTGATACTGACACTGAAGCAATTTGACAATGACAGTCTGTCAGTCACTCTTTTGTTTTTAGGAGGATGTAAAATGTATCCGTACTTGAAAGTTGAGTAAAATTCTTTAGCTGGTGTGGAAATGTTGGACTTACAAGAAATTAGATATAAAATGATTCTTTATTTATCCTTAATATCTTTAAATAGATGAATACTTGCTTTTTAGGCATGTGCAACTTATAAGAAGCCATCAGTGCTGCAAAATATTACCTCCATGACTAGCTTATCTGAGATAACATAACTTTAGATGGGATCCTTCAGTTTTCAAGTTCTTTTCAGTAGATATTTTACATTATATATCTTATTTTGTTATTAACACAAAATTATGTTAGTGTTCTTGCTGAAATGGAAAAGGAAATAGAAGGACAAAAATACTTACCAATTCTGATTTTTTTTTTCTTCCACAGACTGCTCCAGCAGTTGAAAACATGGCTGGAGTCATGAAAACAGCATTTTAAAGAAACTGAACCCTGGTTTGAAACAAGCCAACAAACAAATATAAAAACAGTGTGCTCTGATTAAAGATTATGTGATTATGTCCTCTGCAAAACTGAATGGTAAAAGTCCTGTACCATTTTAACATAAGCCTTTTTTTCAGCTGAATATTTTAATTGAATATTGTAGCTAGCATTTTTCCATTCATGTGCTCATATTTAAAATTGTATAATGCCTTTATACTACATAAAGAAATAATAATGTGCTGTCATTTATTAAGTAAATCAGTAAAAGTTTTATTGCAGCACCTTCTAGTTCACACCACACTAAAATAATTGGGTTATTTAAAAAGAAAAAGTATTTAAAAGCTTAGATGATTACGCTTTATAACAGAAAACAAGGCTGTCATTTTTATTAATATTATTATTATTATTATTATTATAATGCTAGTACTAACAGGATTTATATGGTGCCAATAGCTTTACAAAAGCTATTGAGCTGCACTTTACAAAATAGAGGGAGACAGTACAATTATAATACAGTTCAAGACAAGAGGATTAGGAGGGCCTTGCTTATAAGAGCTTACCATCTATAGAAAGGAAAGGAAAAAGGAGAGGCTCTGGAGAAGTCCAAGAGGTGAGACGGTGGTGAGGGAGCCAGTAAACAGGAGGTCTTGGGAAGATATATTTTTAGATAAGGTTGGTGAGCTGGCTTGGGGCAGAGTTGTGGAAGGTTTTGTATGTTGTTAGAATTTTGAATTGTATTCTTTGGGTGATTAGAAGCCAGTGGAGGGGTTGGCAGAGAAAGGATGCAGACAGTGATTGGTTGGTAAGGTCGATGAGTTTGGCAGCACCATTCATAATAGGCTGAACAGAGATACAGTATCTTGTGTAGAGGTAGGCCAATGAGGAGTGCATTTCAGTAGTTGAGGTGAGATAATAATTGGGGCAATAGTAACATAATAGTTTCATTAGTTAAAAAGGAGTGTTTTTTGGAAATGTAATGGAGGTTTCTTGGAAGACTGAGTTTTAGGAAGTGGCATGACATTCTCATTGAAATGTTAGCTAGTAAATTAGTGATGTGCAAGGAGACTGAATATACCAGCTCATGTTATTATATACGTAGCAGGATCTCTTTTAATAATTATTTGGTCAGACCAGGAAGTGAACACTAGGGCTCTGCATTTTTAAGTTAAATAATTAGTTTTTAATATATGGTGATCTAGTGGGGTCCAAATGAGTCATCTCTAAGTTTATTTTATTCATTTCTATTAATTATTTTGGTGAATTAAAATATATTTAAAGTTACAACTTTTTGGGGGGATGGAGAAGGGAAGGTTAAAATTAGAGGTCGACCGATATCGATTTTTCAGAACCAATAATAAATACTGATTATGGGCCACCTTTCAGGGCAAGAAGCGATGTCAGGTACTGATATTCTGTTTACAAGCTGCTGCACCAGCAGCTGAATGCAAACAGCAGGCAATCACCTGATATCAGCTAACCCCCTACTGAGCCTCCCCCCTGCCCTGTCAGGATTCCGCAGCCGGCAGCTGAATGTAAACAACAGGCAGTATAACAGCCATCCTGCTATTGGCTATTTGCAAATTGCAATAGCCAATAGCAGGCTGGCTATTAAACCCACCCACTGCCTGCTGTCAATCAGCTGAGGAGCAGACCTGAAGTGGAAGTTCTCCATTGCTGACTGACAGCAGGCAGTGGGTGGGTGCAATAGCCAGTCTGCTATTGGCTATTGTATTTTGAAATAGCCAATAGCAATCTGGCTATTGCTTCCTTTGCTATCTGCTGTTTTTTTGCATTTTGACAGTGGCCATACCCGAACAGAGCCGGCAGCTCTGTTCAGCTGACAGTTTTGTTCCTACATAGATTTTCTGACCAGGTATTAATTACCATGAGTTCCCATGAGTATTAATTCCCATGAGTTTGCAAAGAATCACTATGATGACCTACTTAAACTATGCACTTTGACCTCCTGCCGTCCGCCCATTAAGAAAAAACAGACGGGCAGGAAAGACCCATTCGTTTTTACAGGCGTTAACGGCTGTTCCACATACAACCGATCAGCGGTTCTATAGCCGCCGATCGGTTGTATGGCATGATTTGTCGCCAGCCCCCCCCCCTCGAGTGCCGCCGCCCCCCCCTCCTGACCCCTCAACTTCAATCCCGGGGGATCCGCTACCCCATCTGCGGCCCGGCTCGGGAGGGCGTCAGGAGGAAGAGGGAGGGAGATCAGCTCCTTGCTGATCTGCCTCCGTGCTGTGAATGCGGAAGTGATGTGTATTACAATGTTGTTTAATTCCCCTCCCTTTCGTTTACGCACATATAAACGTAAATGTGCGTCAGATGCGTCAGCGCGCGAAAATGACAATTGCGCTACACATGTTACATATCGCCGCGAACGTCGGAGTGAGAGCAATCATTTTAGCCATCAATCACCGATAACACTAAACTGATAAGCGGTAAAAGCTTTTAAAGCGTCGCCTATGGCCAATTTTGGGTAATGTAGTTTCTTGAGGTTTCGCGCGCGTGCACAATTTTAGAGCTTGACATGTTTGGTGTCTTTTTACACGACGTGACCCCATCTTTTATATTGTACCAAAAAATTGGGTAATAATAAATGTTTTAGAATTAAATATAGAGGAAACAGTATTTTTTTACATTTTCTGCAAATTGTCCTTAATATAGTAAAAAATAAAAACCTCAGTGGTGATTAAATACTACCAAAAGAAAGCTCTATCTGTCCCTAAAAAATGGTATAAAATTAATTTCAGTACAGCGTTGCATGACGGAATAAATGTCAGTCAATGTACCGCAGCGCTGAATACTGAAAAATGGCCTGGATGGGAAGGGGGTTTAACACCGCGGACTTCAAGTGGTTAATAAACTGCCCCACAACTAATAATTTGAGTGAAGCAAAATTTAGATAAAATCTCCTTTCTGTGAGGTAAAGGTGACATCTATAGGAGACCACAGATCACACTGAAACAACACAAAGCAGGCCATAATAAATACTACTTAGCCCAGGATTGGCATAGCCTGTTAATAACAGTTGGAAACCTCAATCAAACCAAAGTCCCTAATAGAATCAAGTTGTAAAACAGTTTAGTACCAACACACATTGGCAAGTCTGGCTTTTACTTAACCTAACTTACTTAAAATTCAAAATATTAACAATCACTTACAAAGCCATCCACAACTCTGCCCCCAGCACAATCTCAAACCTTGTCTCAAAGTATCACCCTAACTGTCTGCTCCGCTCATCCCAAGTCCTCCTGCTTTCCAGCTACCTTGTCAACTCCTCCCATGCTCACCTCCAGGACTTCTGTAGAGTCTCTCCCATCCTCTGGAACTCTTTACCCCAACCTGTCCGTCTGTCTCCCACCTTGACTGCCTTTAGGCGTTCCCTAAAGACTCATCTCTTCAGGGAAGCCTATCCCACCTCAACCTAACCGCTCAACCATCACGTTCTCAAACAATTCATCCCCACACAGCTACCTCCTCATGTATCACTCCCCCATCCGTTTTAGATTGTAAGCCCTATATTGTAAGGCAGAAGACAGGAATCACCAGCACTCAGTAATATTATATGTCCATTTAATTGGACAAATCGTCACAATAACAAATGCCTATGGCATTTGTTATTTATGGTATTTATGGCATTTGTTATTGTGACGATTTGTCCAATTAAAAGGACATATTGAATCCTATTACTGAGTGCTGGGGATTCCGGTCTTCTGCCTTGTGACAATCATTCTCAGTCTGCTGGTGCTTAAAATGTTTGTATCACAAACTGAAAAAAAATCTCTGTGCAGACTGAGATTGCAATTGTAATTGTTATGGCACCAGTTGGATTTTATACTGCTGCCATCAAGCTCTGGTGCCAGCGGTGGCATTGGACACTGCCATTGTTACAATAGTATCTGCTTTTGTCTTTAATGCAATGCTGTAATGCAGGAAAAAAGATGGATATATTTGCATGCCTGATTTGCTTGAATAAAGTTTAGAAAACCATGATGTCGTACATGAATATACTGGAAATATCTCTAAAAGTCAAACCTCTTGTGTTTGTTCTATCGTTTCGGAAAATATTTTAGAATTTTCCCTGATACTGTGGTATATTCCAATCCCACAATTTTATCAGAAATGTCACATTCCTTTGGTGTCATCATGCTATGAACAGTAAACAAAACCTCCCTGTTTATCACTTTTCTGAACAGATAAAAGTAGTTTTTTTTTCAACGTTTTGTCTCTGTCGTATTTACTAAGTGTTTTCCATACAACTTTAAAACTGTAAACTTCCTCTGGGTTTGTGGTCAGGTTGACTCATTTTGTTGAACATTCCCAACAATCAGTTTATTCAGTGAAATTAAGCCTGTCCCCAGCCCTTTAATATGCCACTGTTGTTTGATTTAAAGCTGAACTCCTGATAAGCAACTGAACACAGTTTGAATCCACATACAATGCATAAAAGGGAACTGTTTTCCCTTGTAACTGTTTTACTGCCTAAAGCAGGGGTGCCCACAATTTTTGGTCTGGTGATCCACTTTTCAAATGATGAGCTCAATGAGATCTACCAGCGAAAAACACCTTTATTTAGAAAACAAGCACATTAAAATCACTACTGGGACTAGTGCCTCTCTCTCTCCCCTGTACCTCGCGTTCCAGAGCGTTCAGCCTCTGGAACGCAAGCCGGCGTTAAGGTAGAGAGTTAGGGTTTCTTGCATCACAGCCTTGTTGAGGATGAGGGGGTTGTGGATCGCAACTGCGGAGGCTTCTCAGTCAGTGAAACCCTGTTTTCACTCTCTATTTAACAGAGAGTTAGGGTTTCTTGCATCACAGCCTTTATTTAAACGAATCTCTGGTTTTAGAATGGGTTATTCCTTCATAAGCCCTAACCCTGAGCACCAGAGTAATCGGGGTATACTGGGTAGCAGTGGAGAGAGGCACAAATCAGTACAGCAATGGTCCAGGTTCCAAGCAAGTAGCAAGACTTAAGGCAATAGCTGGTAGAGTATACAGTCTTTACTGAAGGGTGTGCAACTGCACTAAATATTTTTTTGAGGGTTTTGAGGGTTGAAGTGGAGGTGGAGAGCTGTGGGTCCTTTTGGGGTCCGGTTCCAGACGGGGTAGCAGGCAGAAGTAACCTGGAGGCAATGGAGGGTCCCAGGAGACAGCAGGCGTTCTGGCTCAATAGTGGAACGCCATGCTGTCTCGTCTGGGCGCTTATATAGTGCTATATCTGTGTGGGGAGGAGCCGCCGAACGGATCGGCGCACTTCCGCGTTCCAAAGTGGAACGCACCCGGCCTTCGGACCCGGAAGTGACGAGCGTGCGTTCCACCGTGGAACGCAGCGGCGGACCCGAGACGCGGCTGGCTCCCGAACATTAAGGTCTACGGCGCTGGCCGTTACAGGACCCCCTCCTCAAAGGAACACCTCCGGGGTTCCCAGCTGGAGATGGCCGATCAGGGTACCTACGGTGGAAAACACGAATCAGTTGAGGTGCATGGACGTCAGCTGAGCCCTCCCAAGAGTCATCCTGGGCCCCATAACCTCTCCATCTTATCAAGTATTGAAGAGAAGAACCTCTCTTCTTTGAGTCGAGTATCCGCTCGACCTCGACCTCACCCTGTACGTCAACCGGAGGAGCTGGAGGAGGTCTCCTATCGGGAAATGGGTTCGGCCTGAAGGGTTTAAGGAGCGAAACGTGGAACGAGGGGTGTATCTTTCAGTCCGGGGGTAGTGTCAGACGAACCACATTGGGATTGATCACCTTCTCGATTGGGAAGGGACCAATGAACTGCCGGCCTAGCTTCCGTGAGGGAACTTTGAGTCGCAGATTCCTGGCGGAGAGCCACACCATGTCACCGACGTGGTACGTAGTAGGGCCTGTTCTGCGGGAATCGTAATAGCGCTTCTGTTTTTCCTGTGCTGCTTCGAGGTTGGACCGAAGAATCCACAAGGTCTTTTGTAAGGTGGAGAAGTAGTCCTCTAATGAGGGAACATTGTTTGGCAGGAAAGACGTGGGCAGTGTGTTCGGGTGGAAGCCATAATTTGCGAATAATGGAGAAACTTTGGTAGAAGAACTGGTAGCGTTGTTGTATTCATATTCGGCGAGAGGCAGAAACTGGGACCAGTCATCTTGGAGATGTGTGCAATAGCATCTGAGGTACTGCTCGAGGGATTGGTTAACGCGTTCCGTTTGCCCGTTGGTTTGGGGGTGATAAGCAGTGGACATGCGATGGTCGATCTGTAATGTATCACAAAGGGTTTTCCAGAAACGAGAAATAAACTGGCTCCCCCTATCAGAGATGATCCGAGAAGGCAGGCCGTGTAGCTTAAGTATTTGGGCCACAAAGGTTTGTGCAGTCTCTTTGGAGGTTGGTAATTTTTTCAAGGGGGTTAAATGAGCCATTTTCCTTAACGTGTCGACTGTGACCATAATGGTGTTGGCACCATCGGACCTAGGAAGGTCGACTATGAAGTCTAGGGAGACGGCCTCCCAGGGTCTATTGGGAATAGGTAGGGAGGTAAGCAACCCGTAGGGAGGTCTTCTGGAGTGTTTGCTGATAGCGCAAGTTTCGCAGGTGACTACGTATTCATGTATAGTTTTTGCCATACCAGGCCACCAGAAGTTTCTTTTGACAAGGTCAAGTGTCTTCGAGACTCCGGGATGTCCCGCCAAGGGGCAGTCATGGTGTTGCTTGACCACTAAGGTTTGCATCGTAGGAGGCATGTAGTACTTGCCGTTGTTGAGGTAGAAGCCCTCGGAGTCGCGGTTGAGACCAGCGGGAAGAGAGGATGAGTCCTGAGAAATGCTTTGTTGAAGTAGGTGCTTGAAGTTAATGGTCGAGCCTATAAATCTGTCTGCGGGAATGATGGAGAGAGGAGGATGACCGTTGGTTCCATCTTCATTCATGCGAGATAGTGAGTCTGCCTTCACATTCTGTGGACCAGGACGGTATGAGATGTAGAAATCGAATCGATCAAAGAAGAGGCTCCAACAGACCTGACGGGAGGACAAGGTCTTGCACGCCTTCAAGTATTGCAGGTTGTGGTGATCAGTGAAGATGGTAATGGGGTGCAGGGTACCCTCCAAGATATGCCTCCAGTTAGCCAATGCATCCCTGATAGCGAGTAGCTCTTTTTCGCCAATAGGGTAATTTCTCTCTGCCAGTGTGAGAGTCCTAGAGAAGAAGGCAACTGGGTGCATTGGTTCAGAAAGAGAAGGCCGTTGGGAAAGAACCGCCCCCAGGGCGAGGTGAGAGGCATATACTTCCAGTGCGAATTGATAGTCAGGGTTTCGGCAGTTGGAGGATTGGAGCAGAGGTGTACCTCTTCTTTAAGGCGTCAAAGGCCACTTGGGCCTCTTTTGACCAGGCAAAGGGAATCTTCGTACTTGTTAGACTCGTCAATGGCTTCATAATCGCCGAGAAATTCTTAATGCATTTTTGGTAATAATTTGAGAATCCAAGGAACCGTTGTAGAGCCTTCCTGGAACAGGGGACCGGCCAGGACAAGATGCAGTCGACCTTAGACTGGTCCATTTGAATCCCGTCTGGAGTGATCCTGTAGCCAAGGAAGGATATGGAGGTTTGGTCAAATATACACTTCTCTAGCTTGACGTAGAGAGAATGGGCTCTGAGTCTAGACAGGACCCATCAAACATGTTTCTTATGTTCTTCAGGGGTATTGGAATAAATAAGGATGTCATCCAGGTACACTATAACACATACATCCAGTAAGTCACGAAAGATGTCATTGACAAAGTGCTGGAAAGTTGCAGGAGCGTTGCACAACCCGAACGGCATAACTGTGTATTCATAGAGGCCGTACTGAGTTCTGAAGGCTGTCTTCCATTCGTCCCCTGTGCGTATCCGGATCAGGTTATATGCCCCTCTGAGGTCCAGCTTGGTGTAGATTTTGGAAGTCTGTAGTCGTTCGATCAACTCAGGAATCAGTGGTAGTGGATAACGGTTTTTCACCGTGATGTTGTTGAGACCTCGATAATCGATAATCTATTATGGGCCGTAGTGAGCCGTCCTTGTTTATAACGAAAAACATCCCTGCGCTGACGGGGGATGTGGAAGGCCTAATGAAGCCCTTCTTCAGATTATCGTCAAGGTAGGTCTTGAGGTGTTCCAGCTCCGGTTGTGACAGGGGGCAAATTCTTCCCGTAGGGATGTGACTCCCAGGAATCAGCTCTATAGGGCAATCGTAGGGGCGATGAGGAGGCAGGGTCTCAGCCCTGCGTTTGCTGAAAACATCTGAGAAGTCTAGGAGATGTGATGGAGGGAGCCCTGTCTCGGAATCTGTCATAAGGATGGGGAAGACAGGGTAGCAAGTCTCCTTGCAATACAGGGACTGTAGTGGAAGCGTCTTTTCCGACCAAAGTATGGCGGGTTGGTGAAGGAGTAACCAGGGGAGGCCAATCACAATTGGGAACAAGGGAGATGGGATGATATCGAATACAAGGTATTCGGTATGCCCCTCTCCGCAGGTGACCAACAGAGGTTGCGTTTGGGAGGTCACTGGCCCTGAGGAAGATGTAGACCCATCAATAAAGGTGACCGACACAGGGTTATGCTCGTGGTATTTTATTTTTTCCGACAATTCGTGAATCAATGAAATTGCCGCAAGCCCCCGTGTCCACCATGGCGTCAACGGTGATCCTCTCGTGGTCCCACTGTAGGGAGAGAGGGATAAGAATATACCGGTTAGAGAGGGACTCACCATGGTTCACCTTGCAAATATGTGAAAAATTACCTTCCGTCTTCTTTTTGAGGAGGGGACAGGTAGAGACAATGTGGTCTGGAGATGAACAGTACAGCCACAGGTTGCGGGCTCTTCTGCTCTCCTTTTCGGCTTGAGATAGCGGGCCCCGAATGGCCCCTATTTCCATGGCCTCGTCTTTCTGGGGGCGATCTGGATCTCCTAGGAGGAGGAGGAGGAGGATTGTAGGAGTAAGCACGTTCCGACCTTCTTTCTCGGAGACGGCGGTCTATGGAAACAGATTGCATAATTAGGTAATCTAGGGTGGTGGGTAGTTCCATGTGGGCGATCTCATCTTTCAATGCGTCGGAGAGACCGAGACGGAACTGGTTTCGGAGAGCGATGTTATTCCATTGGGTCTCTCTGCTCCAACGTTTGAACTCCGAAATATAGTCCTCCACAGGTCTCCGACCCTGCTTTAGGTTTCTGATGGCATTCTCAGCTGTCAGCTGTTTGCTGGGATCCTCATATAGGAGAGACATGGATTCCAGGAAACAATTGTAGGATCCCAACAGCTCACCTTCCTCTTCTAGGTAGGTCTCTGCCCAAGCTCTGGGTTCTCCCTTTAGGTATGGAATAAGGGTAAGGATTTTTACACGATCAGAGTAATAGGTGCGTGGTTGTAGCTCAAACATTAGGTTACAGGAACACACGAATTGGCGGTATGCCTTCCTGTCTCCGGAAAATGGTTCAGGGGGGCAGACCTTTGGCTCTGGACGCTCTCTGGGTGGAGCGACGTTTGCGTTCTGATTAACGCGGATACGGAGGGTCTCATTCTCGACCCGAAGCTCCTGCATGGAGGCTGAAAGTGTTTCGACCCTTTGTGAGAGTCCGACAAGATGTTGTGCGAGCTCTGCTGGATCCATTTACACGGGTTCCACTATTATGTTACGCCTGTTGAGGATGAGGGGGTTGTGGATCGCAACTGCGGAGGCTTCTCAGTCAGTGAAACCCTGTTTTCACTCTCTATTTAACAGAGAGTTAGGGTTTCTTGCATCACAGCCTTTATTTAAACGAATCTCTGGTTTTAGAATGGGTTATTCCTTCATAAGCCCTAACCCTGAGCACCAAAGTAATTGGGGTATACTGGGTAGCAGTGGAGAGAGGCACAAATCAGTACAGCAATGGTCCAGGTTCCAAGCAAGTAGCAAGACTTAAGGCAATAGCTGGTAGAGTATACAGTCTTACTGAAGGGTGTGCAACTGCACTAAATACTTGCGGTTTTGAGGGTTGAAGTGGAGGTGGAGAGCTGTGGGTCCTTTTGGGGTCCGGTTCCAGACGGGGTAGCAGGCAGAAGTAACCTGGAGGCAATGGAGGGTCCCAGGAGACAGCAGGCGTTCTGGCTCAATAGTGGAACGCCATGCTGTCTCGTCTGGGCGCTTATACAGTGCTGTATCTGTGTGGGGAGGAGCCGCTGAACGGATCGGCGCACTTCCGCGTTCCAAGGTGGAACGCACCCGGCCTTCGAACCCGGAAGTGACGAGCGTGCGTTCCACCGTGGAACGCAGCGGCGGACCCGAGACGCGGCTGGCTCCCGAACATTAAGGTCTACGGCGGTGGCCATTACACTAATGTGCCTGCGTTCTGGGTGTGGGCGATCGCAGGGAGCTAGTGTTCTATCAGAGTTTGTGACTGAGTTGGAATGTGTGACCGGTTAACAGTTTTTCTGCGGTGGAATGTGTGACCGACAATAGGTCAAGCATTCCAACACTTTGTCAGCTGTTCCAGGGCAGATCGGCATTGCAGATCGTATGTGCAGGAGACCGGATCTGCCCTGGAACAGCTGATCGGTCTTAACATGTCACTTCTATTCGACTTTATGAGAGCCGTGGAATGTGAGATCGCAGTCACAAAGTCGGAGAGAAGTGATATTTCAGGACTGATCAGCTGTTCCAGGGCAGATCGGTTCTCCTGCACATACCATCTGCGATGATGATCTGCCCCCTGGAACAGCTGAGAAAGCGTTGGAATGCTTCACCTATTGGCGGTCACATATTCCACCACCGAAAAACTGTCCGGGTTTACTTTAACATGTGTGACCGTGTGACCGGGCACACATTCCAACCTAGTCACAAACTGTGATAGAACACCGGCTGGCTTGCGTTCCAGAGGCCGAACGCTCTGGAAAGCAGACTTTGTGGTGGGAACCGACACTCTCTCTTGTCTCCTCTCTCTCTCTCTCCTAGCTCTCTGATGTCTCTCTTCTCTCTCTCTCTGCTGTCTCTCTGATGTCTCTCTTCTCTCTCTCTCTGCTGTCTCTCTTCTCTCTCTCTCTGCTGTCTCTCTTCTCTCTCTCTCTGCTGTCTCTCTTCTCTCTCTCTCTTTCTGCTCTCTTCTGGCTGTCTTTTCCTACCTGCTCTCCCGCAGCTTTCTGGGTCTCCTCTGAGGTACGGTGTCCTGTCCTCCCGTAAGGCTCGTGCGGCCTAATGTGCAGACTGGGAGAGGTGTGCCGCCCCTCCGCGTCTGCATCTTCTGACGAATTCAGCCACACGAGCACCTCGGGTTGACAGGACACAGGTCAGTGAGCCGATCATGATCTACCAGTGTTTGCTTTGCGCGATCGACTGATAGATCGCAATCGTCCTAATGGGCACCCCTGGCCTAAAGGATATGTATTCCTGTGAAGACAGTTTTGTGATCCAGACATTCTTGCCAGACAGCACCACCAAATCCTCAACCTTCCCTGTAGTTGCAACACTGCTTGGTCAAGGACACCCTCCAGCTGGCTGACTGGACTCTGGAAGAGTAGAAGCACATCAATGAGGTTATTACTGCTTTCTTCCCTTTTCAGTATGTTCATTGTTAGCACATGTGGATAGCGGCAGTGTTTTATTGGCTCCTAGTGCTGGCCGTCCATTTTCCATTTGTGCAGGGGTTTACAGGACGCTGACTTCAAAACAAATGTAGAAATCAACACTGAAGTACATTTAATAGTTGTTTTTAATGAAATAATAAGTAAATTGTTGCTTTTTTAATGTACAGTTATGTATATTTGGCTAGTTTTAAACAGTACCGTTTTTGCCTTAGTGGCATGTCAGCATGTAGGAAGATTTAAAATCCATTCAATCTTTTGTAAGAATGCTTAATTCAACCACCTCCATGCAGCTGGATTGTAAAAAAGTGGTAGGGAGGGGGATTTGTTTTTCCTGGGGGGAGCTTCAGATTACAGTCACTATGCACCGAGCCAATGAGGCTGACTCTGTACCCTGTGATCAGTGTAAACCAATCACAGTCATTACAAGTGTAAACACTAGTAATATTTACAAAACATTCCCCTTTCTCCCTTGTGAATAAGCTGAATGTTTGTAAACCCAGGCAGGAAGGTGAATTGTGGCAGAAAAGGTGACAGAAGGGAGGTTTAAAGTGTTACTGACCACCAATATTTTTTAAAGTGTATTTCTACTTTTGCAGCCAAACTGAGATATTGGCATTTGTTATATGTTCTCATGCACATAGCATAACTTTAAAAAAAAAAAATGCATGAATATGAATGACATCTTAGGTGCTTTGAACTATAAGTATTTTTTCAGGACAGAATGGTCTTGCATGAACGGAAAAAATGTCATGGTAGGTGTAGAATGATGTCAGCAAACCTGACCACAGTGACTGCCTTTAGATTGACTTCCACAATGCAGGGGGAATAGCAATTTGAGCCTCATCCAACCTTTTGGGCCTAATACATTATTGCATTTCTTACCTTAAGTGTAATTGTTATTTATGTTTTTTTATGTATATTTTGTAGATTATGTTTTTGTTATGTACATATATATTTTGTTGTATTAGTATGCACAGTATATTAACTGTTTATTGTTTATATTTTATTATACAAGCTACAGGTATATGTCATTGTGTTGCTTAATAGAAAGAGTTTGTCAAAGGGCATTTTAGTAGCAGCTACTGGCAGCACAAAAAAAAACAAGTAAACTACCCAGAAAATTATTCAGGGATATGGATGAAAATTAGCGTAAAACTTGACAAAATGCATTAGAGTCAATTGGTAAAGCAAAACTAAGGTGATTTTTGTTGGTGTTGAAGGGTGTAGTTTTAAACGGCTACTGGAAACTATACAGGACCTGTAATTAATGCAACTATTTATTTTACCCATATACTTCATAAAAATTAAAAAAAACAGGGAAAACAAAGTTCAAAAAAGAAAATGACCAAATAAATACAAAAATCTTTAAACTTTGTGGCAATATAAATTTACAAAAAAATCTCCCCACCCACACGTAATCAATAAACTGTTATCTGACTTACAGATAACAGATACAGATTGGTGCCAAATTCAGCACGTTTTTCACAGAGCTTTTAGGATAACTCCAGCTTTTTGACAGAATTATCTGCTGACCTACCGCTCTCTGTGATAAGTAAGTGGGCAGTGCATTAAACCAGTGAACTCTGGCCTGTGTTTTTCATAGCATAATAAAAAAGCACACTTACAGTATCAAGCACGTTGGCTTTGTGAAAAAAATTAATGAGAGCATGCAAATTAGAGTCACTCAGCAGGTAAACTGTGAGCTCCCCAAATCAATTTTAATTAAAAAAACCTTCATGTGATTGGAATGTTCCTTTTGTTGTAGCATTATCTTTCCCTAGAAAGCCACATATTGCAAATATTTCAGATAGTAGAACTTATTCCTATATTGAGCATGGGATTTATATCCATGACAACAGAAGTCATCTTCAATTGAAATGCAACACATGTACTTCAATAGCTACAGATGTGCAAGATTTTAAACACTGGGCTTCTAATGAAATGGGAATGGATGTCTAGCTAAGTAGGGCATATCTAACTCATTCTTTGACTATTATGCCATTGCTTAAATATTGGAGCAGCTAACTATTCACATTTCATAATAGTCTTCTTTACTAATTTCACGTCTATACCTTATGTTTGTATCTATGTGGTTCTAAATTTTTGTTAACATTTGTAAAGAATGTGCGTTGTATCATTAAATAGTTCAATTATTATGTTATGCATTCGGGGTTCAATGTCTGGTTTTTAAAATTACTGTCTGCTTAAATGTTTTTTTTTTCTTTTGGATAGATTAGGGAAGAATTAGAACCTGTGCAAGGATTTATTGCTGTCTTTGTTCCCATTGTGGAGCTTCACCCTTTGCATTTATCTTGGTGACCATAGTCTGACTGTAAGTGAGGGATAATCTGAAATTTTGAGTTGTCTCTGGGTCATCAAGGAAATCTTCCAATGGGGAATTCCCCTTACTTTGGAAGATTTTCTGTAACTTCTTGTTGTGTCCCTGTAACGATTCCTGCGAGCACGATGGCGAGTGTTGGATCTCAGCTGCGGAGGTAAGTGGAAATGGTTCAGGAGGGAGGTTCACGGTAACACTTTAATTCAGTGAGTGCAGTCGGAACCCCTTACACATCATACACCATTTATCCTGGGAGCATTGAGTTGGATTCGTGTTGTATAGTCACGCCCTCAATTATATAGCATTGGGGCCGTGTTGTGATTTGTAGTTCGATGCCTTAGTTGCTTCACTAAGGACCGAACTAGTCTATCTCATATGGTTGAGGAATTAACAGTCCAGGGTATATGGTGCAGCAGTGTTTGAGGAGAGAGCCAGTTAAAGGTGGAACGCACCCGGCCTTCGAACCCGGAAGTGACGAGCGTGCGTTCCACCGTGGAACGCAGCGGCGGACCCGAGACGCGGCTGGCTCCCGAACATTAAGGTCTACGGCGGTGGCCATTACACTAATGTGCCTGCGTTCTGGGTGTGGGCGATCGCAGGGAGCTAGTGTTCTATCAGAGTTTGTGACTGAGTTGGAATGTGTGACCGGTTAACAGTTTTTCTGCGGTGGAATGTGTGACCGACAATAGGTCAAGCATTCCAACACTTTGTCAGCTGTTCCAGGGCAGATCGGCATTGCAGATCGTATGTGCAGGAGACCGGATCTGCCCTGGAACAGCTGATCGGTCTTAACATGTCACTTCTATTCGACTTTATGAGAGCCGTGGAATGTGAGATCGCAGTCACAAAGTCGGAGAGAAGTGATATTTCAGGACTGATCAGCTGTTCCAGGGCAGATCGGTTCTCCTGCACATACCATCTGCGATGATGATCTGCCCCCTGGAACAGCTGAGAAAGCGTTGGAATGCTTCACCTATTGGCGGTCACATATTCCACCACCGAAAAACTGTCCGGGTTTACTTTAACATGTGTGACCGTGTGACCGGGCACACATTCCAACCTAGTCACAAACTGTGATAGAACACCGGCTGGCTTGCGTTCCAGAGGCCGAACGCTCTGGAAAGCAGACTTTGTGGTGGGAACCGACACTCTCTCTTGTCTCCTCTCTCTCTCTCTCCTAGCTCTCTGATGTCTCTCTTCTCTCTCTCTCTGCTGTCTCTCTGATGTCTCTCTTCTCTCTCTCTCTGCTGTCTCTCTTCTCTCTCTCTCTGCTGTCTCTCTTCTCTCTCTCTCTTTCTGCTCTCTTCTGGCTGTCTTTTCCTACCTGCACTCCAGCAGCTTTCTGGGTCTCCTCTGAGGTACGGTGTCCTGTCCTCCCGTAAGGCTCGTGCGGCCTAATGTGCAGACTGGGAGAGGTGTGCCGCCCCTCCGCGTCTGCATCTTCTGACGAATTCAGCCACACGAGCACCTCGGGTTGACAGGACACAGGTCAGTGAGCCGATCATGATCTACCAGTGTTTGCTTTGCGCGATCGACTGATAGATCGCAATCGTCCTAATGGGCACCCCTGGCCTAAAGGATATGTATTCCTGTGAAGACAGTTTTGTGATCCAGACATTCTTGCCAGACAGCACCACCAAATCCTCAACCTTCCCTGTAGTTGCAACACTGCTTGGTCAAGGACACCCTCCAGCTGGCTGACTGGACTCTGGAAGAGTAGAAGCACATCAATGAGGTTATTACTGCTTTCTTCCCTTTTCAGTATGTTCATTGTTAGCACATGTGGATAGCGGCAGTGTTTTATTGGCTCCTAGTGCTGGCCGTCCATTTTCCATTTGTGCAGGGGTTTACAGGACGCTGACTTCAAAACAAATGTAGAAATCAACACTGAAGTACATTTAATAGTTGTTTTTAATGAAATAATAAGTAAATTGTTGCTTTTTTAATGTACAGTTATGTATATTTGGCTAGTTTTAAACAGTACCGTTTTTGCCTTAGTGGCATGTCAGCATGTAGGAAGATTTAAAATCCATTCAATCTTTTGTAAGAATGCTTAATTCAACCACCTCCATGCAGCTGGATTGTAAAAAAGTGGTAGGGAGGGGGATTTGTTTTTCCTGGGGGGAGCTTCAGATTACAGTCACTATGCACCGAGCCAATGAGGCTGACTCTGTACCCTGTGATCAGTGTAAACCAATCACAGTCATTACAAGTGTAAACACTAGTAATATTTACAAAACATTCCCCTTTCTCCCTTGTGAATAAGCTGAATGTTTGTAAACCCAGGCAGGAAGGTGAATTGTGGCAGAAAAGGTGACAGAAGGGAGGTTTAAAGTGTTACTGACCACCAATATTTTTTAAAGTGTATTTCTACTTTTGCAGCCAAACTGAGATATTGGCATTTGTTATATGTTCTCATGCACATAGCATAACTTTAAAAAAAAAAAATGCATGAATATGAATGACATCTTAGGTGCTTTGAACTATAAGTATTTTTTCAGGACAGAATGGTCTTGCATGAACGGAAAAAATGTCATGGTAGGTGTAGAATGATGTCAGCAAACCTGACCACAGTGACTGCCTTTAGATTGACTTCCACAATGCAGGGGGAATAGCAATTTGAGCCTCATCCAACCTTTTGGGCCTAATACATTATTGCATTTCTTACCTTAAGTGTAATTGTTATTTATGTTTTTTTATGTATATTTTGTAGATTATGTTTTTGTTATGTACATATATATTTTGTTGTATTAGTATGCACAGTATATTAACTGTTTATTGTTTATATTTTATTATACAAGCTACAGGTATATGTCATTGTGTTGCTTAATAGAAAGAGTTTGTCAAAGGGCATTTTAGTAGCAGCTACTGGCAGCACAAAAAAAAACAAGTAAACTACCCAGAAAATTATTCAGGGATATGGATGAAAATTAGCGTAAAACTTGACAAAATGCATTAGAGTCAATTGGTAAAGCAAAACTAAGGTGATTTTTGTTGGTGTTGAAGGGTGTAGTTTTAAACGGCTACTGGAAACTATACAGGACCTGTAATTAATGCAACTATTTATTTTACCCATATACTTCATAAAAATTAAAAAAAACAGGGAAAACAAAGTTCAAAAAAGAAAATGACCAAATAAATACAAAAATCTTTAAACTTTGTGGCAATATAAATTTACAAAAAAATCTCCCCACCCACACGTAATCAATAAACTGTTATCTGACTTACAGATAACAGATACAGATTGGTGCCAAATTCAGCACGTTTTTCACAGAGCTTTTAGGATAACTCCAGCTTTTTGACAGAATTATCTGCTGACCTACCGCTCTCTGTGATAAGTAAGTGGGCAGTGCATTAAACCAGTGAACTCTGGCCTGTGTTTTTCATAGCATAATAAAAAAGCACACTTACAGTATCAAGCACGTTGGCTTTGTGAAAAAAATTAATGAGAGCATGCAAATTAGAGTCACTCAGCAGGTAAACTGTGAGCTCCCCAAATCAATTTTAATTAAAAAAACCTTCATGTGATTGGAATGTTCCTTTTGTTGTAGCATTATCTTTCCCTAGAAAGCCACATATTGCAAATATTTCAGATAGTAGAACTTATTCCTATATTGAGCATGGGATTTATATCCATGACAACAGAAGTCATCTTCAATTGAAATGCAACACATGTACTTCAATAGCTACAGATGTGCAAGATTTTAAACACTGGGCTTCTAATGAAATGGGAATGGATGTCTAGCTAAGTAGGGCATATCTAACTCATTCTTTGACTATTATGCCATTGCTTAAATATTGGAGCAGCTAACTATTCACATTTCATAATAGTCTTCTTTACTAATTTCACGTCTATACCTTATGTTTGTATCTATGTGGTTCTAAATTTTTGTTAACATTTGTAAAGAATGTGCGTTGTATCATTAAATAGTTCAATTATTATGTTATGCATTCGGGGTTCAATGTCTGGTTTTTAAAATTACTGTCTGCTTAAATGTTTTTTTTTTCTTTTGGATAGATTAGGGAAGAATTAGAACCTGTGCAAGGATTTATTGCTGTCTTTGTTCCCATTGTGGAGCTTCACCCTTTGCATTTATCTTGGTGACCATAGTCTGACTGTAAGTGAGGGATAATCTGAAATTTTGAGTTGTCTCTGGGTCATCAAGGAAATCTTCCAATGGGGAATTCCCCTTACTTTGGAAGATTTTCTGTAACTTCTTGTTGTGTCCCTGTAACGATTCCTGCGAGCACGATGGCGAGTGTTGGATCTCAGCTGCGGAGGTAAGTGGAAATGGTTCAGGAGGGAGGTTCACGGTAACACTTTAATTCAGTGAGTGCAGTCGGAACCCCTTACACATCATACACCATTTATCCTGGGAGCATTGAGTTGGATTCGTGTTGTATAGTCACGCCCTCAATTATATAGCATTGGGGCCGTGTTGTGATTTGTAGTTCGATGCCTTAGTTGCTTCACTAAGGACCGAACTAGTCTATCTCATATGGTTGAGGAATTAACAGTCCAGGGTATATGGTGCAGCAGTGTTTGAGGAGAGAGCCAGTTAACGTCACTAAGCCAATATAAGTTACATGCAGGTGACAACAACTATGGCTAAGCAGCAATAATGGAGCAGATAGCAGAAGAGCAGAGAGGATGTAATATGAGACTTCCCCACAAGGTGGCAGTACCAACACTTCCCCTGTATATAGTATGGCAGTGGTATACTTGCTGTTTGGTGAGAGTCCAGTCAGGGGAAGTGTAACTGTTCCTTGGTGCTGGGGGTAGCTGGAGGCTGGATCGATAGTTCCAGAGGCTGGTCACAGGGTCTCTGCTCAAGATGAGGGGTCCTAATAGCTTGCTCGACGTACTATTTTGCTAGAACGTCGAGCAAGTGTTCAGCCTCAGTTTAAATAGGCAGAGGCAATTGTTGGGGGCGGAGCCGGAGACGAGACCCGACCCAAGCGTCTCCTAGCAACGGGACGCCGCCGGGGCTCGTCCGTCGCGTCACACTGCCTGTGAGAAGGAGAGGAGGAGCGCTGCGGAACGGCCGCCCGTCACCTAGCAACTAGACGCCGATGACGGGGCCGTCCCTGCGCTGGCCTCAGAGTCCTGAACAGCCTGCGTTCCTGACAGTCCCTGGGGCAGGAAGTAAAGATAATTCTCCCTAGTGATTCACAGACAAAGCTATAATTAAAGAAGGACTCCATTATTATAAAGTCTCAACCATCAAGTCCAGGCACTTGGTAGATTTCCAACACTCTGTACACTGATGTGCAGGCAGGGTGCTATGGGCTCAGAAAGAGGGCAGCATATTACCTAATAAACACACTAATTAGCTATTTCACAAGCTCAGGCTGTGTTATTTAACTTGCACAGGTATGGAAGAGGATGTCTACCTGGAAGAAATGCTTAGCATGAGAGAGCTGTTTAGCATGTAAACTGTATTTTTTAGTTAGTTTTAATTCAAAATGTTTGGCTTTAGAATGTACTATATCTTAAAAAAAAACCTTCATAGCTTAAACATTATTTGATTTACAACTACTGTAATAAATTCATCTCAATAAATCAATTAGACCATTGCTGATTGTGTTGTGGTATATACATCAAACTCTCATATTAACGAGGTACAGATTATCTTTTTTAGCACATAGACATAAGGTACTTAACTAAAATAATTATAGAAAAATTGAATGTGTTTTATGAATAACTATTAATGGCAAGCTGAAATGATGAGCCAAAAATGTTTTAAATGCCTTGCAGTCTTTATAGTGTTTCATTTAAAGCAGAGTTTTTTCTTGACTTTTAATTTATTAAGTGAACAGTTATGTCTTTGTTCATTGAATCAGGGAACATTTTGCACAGAAGAGTTTAATATATATGTACATATCAATGTATAAGCTCTTTATATGAACAAGAACATTTTTCCAGGGAAATATGTTCAGTCATAAAGATTTCAAAGAGTCTCTCCAGTGTTACATTGACTAGCGTATGGAAACCATTTGAAACATATACAACGTTACAATCTAATTTAATCCATTATATTTATTTATATAGCTATGGCAATCCTTAGCGCGCAGAAGATATGTGTGCTTTTAACAGTGTGGTTTTTTTCATATTTAAGCACATTCAACGACTGCATTACATTTAATTAAAAGCACTGGTAGGCCTACAGAGATGTTAAAAGGTCTTGATCTGAGCAGCGTGTTGACATCAGATGAATAGGGAGGCCACCTGCTAGCTCCACTTTTGGCTTTGTGAATGGTTTGCATTCCTGTGGCCTGTTGCTCTCCATGATTGCGCTCAGCACTTCACAGTCCCATGAACTGCTTAATATCATGGATACCTTCCAGTCAGGCTGGCTATCTTCTCTGTTAAGATTAATGTACTATAAATGAGGGCCCTTTGCATTATTTCAACAAAGAGTGTATAATGCTTTTACTAAACTCCTACCACTTCAAAGGAACGGAAAAGCGTACAGATTAAGATAAACTGTTTCTATTCCTGTCTAAGATCTTTAGCACACTTGTACATGAAGTGCAGGACAACACAATTAATTATACCTACATCACATCACTTGGCCCTTTCCAATATTTGTCTCACACTGCTTGTGAGTGCAATCCATTTTAGAGTGTTGTGAATGTTAGCGTGTGCTTGGATATTAAACATATTGCAATTAGATGTCGTCAGGGGAAATATTCATCTATTAAGGCATACATACAATCCACCTTCACAAGCATGGTTTTTCTAAACTTAATACCCCCACGCTTAAATAAACTTTTATTCAGATCTTTAAATGTATTACTGTGTTCTGTAAAACAGAAAATATCAGTCTTAAATGTAATTTATTAAGTGAAAAGAGCATGTTTTGTAATTCTGAGAGATACAATACATTTTTTTATATATTTCCTAGCTCAGCGTTACATTATCAGGATAAAAAACATCCATGTCCATTGAGTTTAGATAAAAAGATGAAAAAAGGAAAAAGCTTTCATCTTCAGAATGTTGTACCCACATTTCATCCACAGGAAAGCAAAATCACTAAATGGAAATAAAACCACTGACCAAATGCAAACAGTCTACAATGCTGAATTGATGAAAGTAATCCATGGAAACCTAAGGATGTTTAAAGTAAACCCTATCTAGAAAAAACATGGTACCTGCATGAATCTATAACTAGCCTTTACGGCAGGGTGCACATTGGGAAGGCTTACAACAATACAAAGCACAGAAAATGCCCAGCTCACCTGCCAGCAACCAAACAAATAGCCCTGTCAACAGTATGCGTTAAAATCAGAGGTTTCAGTTGCACAAACATTTACCTGCATGAATCTATAACTAGCCTTTACGGCAGGGTGCACATTGGGAAGGCTTACTGCACTCCTTACCGGAAGCCCCTATTAAAGTGGGTGCTACAATGACAGCGGTTGATGCCGCTAAACATCAAAGGGGAAATAGAATGTCCACCACACCGGAGAATTGGTCAGATGAATGTCTTTATTGTCACATTGATAACGCAACCCTAAACACACTTCCAGAGTGAAGGCAGTATATATGCTGGTTCAGTCCCATGTTTTTTATTCTAGTTTCTATAACACACATGCGTTATGTGCCCTTTTTTGTGTGATTAAAGTTCAAGAATTAATGTGCCAAAATAAATTTATAGTTGCATAAGTAAGCACAAGGATGTGGTCTGCAGTCAATTATATTCACGTAGGTACTACAGAACTATGTGGAACTATGCTTTCAGGAGTGTAGATTAACTCACATGGTTCTCTTGCAGTAAAGTTCAGAGTCATGCCACCTGTATGGTTCCCACAGATGAACATTTCTTAATGTACGTGTGAGCTATGCCACCATATCTACATAACATTTTAGGAATATGCTGATTAGTCCAGTACTGCAAACCACATTCCCTTTTTCTTGATGCATTGTGGAAGAAGGTCCTTCAAAAATGTAGGAAAAATGAACTTCATGGCAACTTATATTCCCCCTTGGATGAGTTCCCCACACAATAAACAGGTAGAGCAAGCAGTGATTTTGGTGAAAAGCATATGCATGGTTTATTTATATTACTTACAAACTCAAAATGACAGCAAAACAAAAAAGACATGAAAAGAAATCCTTGTCACATGGCAACTTAATAAAGACAGCCTTCCCTGACTAGCAGCTAGGAGGAACCTTGTGCTGCCCTAAGCACCTACCTCCCTGCTTGGAAAACAGCCTCTCAGGCTGTATCTCACCACACATAAACTGGTTTTCAACACACAGGTAGATTCAGAACTCCGCAGTCTGTTCAGGCACACAAACTGATTCCATAATGGAGCAACTCACATAGCATGCTGGGAGTTCTTATAGAGGCTTTAATGAGCCAGCTTGCTTCAGCTGAGCTTGTTACCTCCAAGTTTACAGCCCTCTCAGCACTTTCCCGAAGAGGAAAAACCCAGTATAGAGCCTGGGGGCCCATTCACACCACATCCAGATTACCTCCAGGCCAGACCAGACCAGACTGTTTCTGGACCCAAAATGCATCCCAATGTATCCCTATGCTATGTCTGGCCTCTGTTCCCACCAGCACAGTCAGTTCCAGACCAGACCAGAAAAATACCGCTTTTCCTGTTTTGTCTGGTCTGGAATGCACTGGAATGCATCAAAACGCATAAAAAAGCATTAAAAATGCATGGAACGCACTGGAACACACCTGTAGGACCATTTTAAGCTTACATTAAAAAGAAATACAAATCGCTGCAAAATCGCGGTTAAAAACGCAGTAAAAACACGTCACAAATGCAATGCATTATGTTCCAGATCTGATCTGGAAAATGGTCTGAACCCAGCCTCAATCTGGGACATACTGTACAAATCTGCCCATCCTGAATACACCCAGACGTTTATATCTGCCTGTTGTCGCAGGCAACAACAATATTTATTTTGTCTATATGATGATAATATTTAAGACATGTTTACTGTAGGTCCTCATAACACGAATTAACCTGAAAAGACTGCATCATTACACAGCTCATTTGCGTAAGAACCCAGAGTGTACAATCTGGGTTAGAATACACAAAGAAGCATACACATATACAAGTAGATTGTTGAATTAGAAGAGGGACCTGGTACATTCATGGTTAATGGGGGAATTTATGACTTATCTTACCTGTAAAATACTGGATCATTTTGTATCAGACAGAAGATCTGCACCTGAGGAAGGCTGTGCTTGGGGGTAGGAGAACATTTGTCCCTTGGACCAGTACTTTTAAGATATGATAAACTGGTGGCCCTGATTTGAGATACTTCATCATTCAGACACAGATCAGAGTGGAACCTGCAGTTACTGACTCATGCTTGGCATTGTATATCTACCTGTTCTCTATTCAGACTTGCATTCACAGCACCTAGCAGAGGTATGTTTTTCAGCACTAACTTCCTTTGCAGGTCTAAAATGTAATGTTACCCAGAGAGCCTAAAAGGAATTTGATGCTGCAAGATGTGAAAAGGTGTATAGCAATAAACCATGTTCTTAAAGAACACCCACCTTTCATCCTTCCCACCATGGCATGCATTTCATTCTACACAAGCCACATTCCTTAACCTCCCTGGCAGTATTCCCAAGTCTGGCCCCCAGGGGTTAACTTTCAGTACCAGGAGCGGTACCCCAGCCAGACTCGGGAATGCACAGAAAAGTGACACTTACCTTGTCCCTGCGAGCCGCGGTGTCCTCTGATGTACGCGGCCGGCCGATGCCGGCATCTGAGTTTTACGTTAGTTTTCGGGCATCACAGCGGGGGCGGAGCCGGCGGGAAATTCAAAAGTGAAAAAGGACATTTACACAGAATACACAGAATACAATGCAATCTGCTATAATTACACTTATGTATCAAACTATTTCACTTCAATTTTGTCCCTAGAGCTTTGTCCAGTGCCCTGTCTGCACTTTTGCTGTTCTTTCTGCCTGGAAACTTGTAAACGTCCATGGCATCCAAAAAGCTCCCCTCTTAGCGACAATTCTGTGACCTTAGTGACAACATCGACAATTCTGCGACCAAGCTCAGTGATGTGTGAACTTGGTACTTGGTACTATTGATTGTTCATTTCTCCTACCTTCTCCAAACTCTTCACCCTTTTGTGAGTAACCCTGTAGTATTGTAGCTAGGCTGTAGTCAGCCTGAACTTTGCATGTTTTATAGTACTTCTTAGATTTTTCCCTAAGCTCAGGGTATTGTTTGCTTATGCCTACTGCAGGTGATTGTTCTTCAGCAAATAGTGTAACAAACCATACAGTATGTGTAGCAAACAATATTGCTGAGTTATGAATATTTATGTCTCTCTGGCCATCCACTAGAGGGCTTATCACCAGTGGTTTATGCTGAGAAAGGATATAAAGATTTGGGCACTGGCGGAACTAGCAGGGTCGCAGCAGTCGCAATCGCGACCGGGCCCTGGCATTCCGCCAGTTGGGGGGGGGGGGCCCGGAGAGAAAGAGAGCCTGCAGATCCCTCAAGCTGCCCGCAGCATTCATGGTGGGTTGCTTAGAGACAAACTTGGAGGCACGTGTGCACTGATGTTCGGGCGCCCTGCTGTAACGTCAGGCCAGTGAGAAGCCTAGGAAGCCCTATGCCCACACGATGCATGCGCTGGGGGATGGATGAACTGGCGTTGTGCAAAGGAGACAGACGCCGCTGGAGAGGTATAGCGTCCTGTTACCAGGACAACCAGTGGCGCCTCTTCTAGCTCTCTCCAACGTGACACTGTGGCGCCCCTTCTAGCTCCCCTCTCTCCGTGACAGCGACGGCATTCTCCCGGTACAGAAACCCACTCTGGTCTTCATGATTTTCTGCCTTTTCTGCATCTAGAATGTGAGTCCTGTTATGACTATTACTTCAACGTTGCCTCTTCTTATTTCTTCACTGTCTGTGTACGACCCCCTCCCACTGATATTTCCCCCCCACACAAACTACACTTGTATACTACTTCCCATACCCCACTACCTTTATTATAATGTATTGCTGGGACATGTAGTCCCGCATAGCTGGTGGTATTCTGCATTGCTGTATAATCATTATAAAGCAATGCAGAATAGCACCAACTATGCAGGACTACAAGACCCAGCAATGCATTCTATTTTTAAGTAGGGATGCACCAGTAACTCGTGAAAATGCACCCGCCAAAACTGGGCATTTTCACAAGTACTCATACTCGTGAAAATGCCCCGATACTAAACGCAGATACCGGTGTTCTGTCAAGAACACCGACGTAGTCAAATTTGCCGACCTCAGCATCTGCGCATCCACACAGACCAGTATTATTGAGAGAACAGGGATTTATTCACAAAGTATTTTGTTTAAATCGTTAATTGTGACTGTTAATAATATTCCATCCATCATTCACTGCCATGGACGACATATTATTAACGGTCACAATTAACGATTTGAACAAAATACTTTCTAAATAAATGCCGGTTTCCTCGATAATCCCATCTGTGCGCGAGCGCGGATACTGGGCCGGTGTTCTCGACAGAACACCGGCACTAAATTTTTAAACTGAAGTGGCTGCCTGAGGTCCCGTGCTTGCTGCGGACCTCGGCAGCCTTCCTGTTAACCACACAGTGCCATGGCGGCGGGGGGTTGGGGGGGCACCTTCATAGTTTCTTGCATCGGGGCCCTGAAGGTTCTAGTTACGCCCCTGGATTTGGGGAGACCTTGAAGAGGGACTTCCCTCCCAGGATTCTGCCTGGAGAGGATGTCAGGGTAAAAACAGTTCAATATTACATGTATTGAGAGTTCAATACAAGTATCTCTTTGGTTGTTATGCTAGCAAAAGTTGTATTGCACTTTTGTTATAGATAATCTTAAAACCATTACTGATGCATTTCCTTTCATTGCTTTTCGTCAATATGCGTTCATGTATCGGTGAACATTGCAAAATAATCTCTCGTATATAAACAATCTGAATTCTGTACGTTTTATCTCCCTTTATCTGCCTACACATGATCCACATGACTGCAGCTAGCCTATTCATTCAGTAATTTCCTATTTAAACTAATACATACACTTCCGCAGCCAAGTGAAAACAAATCTTTTCATGGCTATATTTTTCATGCTAGGTATGTGATAAAATTTTAGTAGTTGTTTATGGGTTAAAATAAACAAGTTTATGACTTTGGAGGGCTGAGTGAGCGGGTTCATGTTTAGTTCTCATTTTTACTGCAAGTCTGACTTCTAGTTTCAACAATCATTTTTCATTTCCACGGAAAATATTTGCTCATGGACTAGGTTTTTTTTTTTTTAATTTGAGCTGACAAAAACCAGTGGCATGGTATACAGAATCTATACACAGTACTTATGAACTTTGCTTTAAAATGTACAGGACTGAAAATACATTGGTCATGGTATCAACTATACTGCACAGCACAGCAGTATGTACAAAAAACACGATCACTGTTTTCAACTCTTTTACTTGAAGTCAACTCTTTTACTTGAATTCAGATCTTTATTTAAAACTAAATGCTCTTAACTGGTACACCCAGCCCTAGACTAAAGCCTTACCTCTATTACAGCATTTGTTTCCATACATGCAGTAGAGTAATTATGATAGCAGATAAGACAAGTTTAGGCTTTTAATAATCACCCCACTGAGGAAGAGAGAATGGAAAAAAATATACTCTCCCTAACGGCTCATTCACAAAGGTGTGCACACCAGTGCAGAGACCTGTTTGTGGGAGGGACAGGTGCAGCATGTGCAGCACAGATGTGTAGGTTCAGGTCAACCTGTAGCCACGTGCAGCCATGTCCTCTAATAGGGGTTTACAGGTGTGCAATTACACGCTGCACCTATCCCTCTTGGTAGCTGGTCTCTGCATGGGCTTAATGTCAATATTCAAAAGTGAGATGGGTCTTTAACTCTCACAGCAGGAAGGGTCTTTAACCGGTTTTGGCAATACTGTTAGCACAGTACTTACAGTTTAGTTGTGATGACCTGCTTACACATGTGTTCGTCAACTGACTCTTTCGCACAATAGTGGTAACAGGAGCACAGTATTCTATTTCTGTTTAAAATGGCCCTTTCTGTCTTATTTTTTTGTTTTCTCTTTTTACAATGTCATACTCCACAGCAACTTTATTAATCTCTTAAATAGAACCCGAGCTCTCCAATGCAGATAATGCACTAATAAAACACTTGTCAAAAACGTTTGTGTTTTTAGTTCAATTAAAGGATGTTTTGCAAAAGTGTGGTGTGTTTATTTACTTTTGACCCTTTGGTGAATGAGCTAGGGTAACAACTACCCCTTACATATTCACAAGGGGTGTGCAGTATCTGGGTGCCCCCTTTATAAAAGGGGCTACCCAGATGCAGATGACCTCCCTGCCTGCCACGGGGCCAGGGTTGTGGGAAACAAGGTGCTTTTCCTAAAGGGTTTGGTATGACTTGAGGGAAACCCTATGCTTTTTTTAATTTTTTACATCAGCGGAGTTCCCCTAACATTCCTACCAGACCTAAAGAGCTGGGGTTTTTTTCTTCATTTTACACTGTCAGTTTCATTCTGTTCCCTACCTCTGAGGTAATGAACAGAATGACTGAGCTGAATGCTGCAGGGCAGCATTTGGCTATCCACTCTCTGCTGTTCAGCCCCTATGAGAAAAGCAGGGAATGAACTGCTGAACATTCACCTCAGCCAATCCATATGCTGCATCGGCTGAGGTGAACGCATTCTTCCTTTCGGTTCAGCCCTACATGCTGAGGCTGTCTATGTATGGCTAAAAAATAGCTGTACAGAGCTGCTGTGACTGGCCAAAGAGGCTTCGGCTCACTTCACTTTGGTTCGGTTATTTATTCAGCTGCCATCGGCAGCTTAGTGAATAACCCGCTAAGAAATGGCATGTAAAAACAGCATTAAAAAATTACAGTGATTTGGAAGTAAGGCATATGAAAGCCATCTCCTCTAAATCCATCAAAGTAACTGTAATACAAAAAAAGTTTGAATACTCCAGCCGAATGTTACTAACTACTACAAGTCATCCTATGACCTGAATAAATATGAGCCTTCACAGACGTATTTTACAAAGTTTAATTCACAATTTTTGATGTGAAAACTTAAAAAAATTGGACAACTTTTCTCCTTTTTGTCAGCAGGAGCATTCTTGCATTCGGAATGAGTCATGTAGTCTTGAATGGCAACAAAGTAGTAACCAACATGGTTTCATGAAGAACCGTTCTTGCCAGCCCAATCTATTAACATTTTATAAGGAATTCAGCATTATTTAGACAGAGGAATACCAGTAGACAAGGTGTATCTGGACTTTGCTAAAGCATTCGACACAGTACCCCACAAATGTTAACTTCATAAACTAAGGTCTATTGGTTTGGGTGAAATTATATGGGCTGCATGAATGGATCCAGAGGGTAGTAATAAATGGGTAATTTTCTAATTGGGCAAAGGTTGTGAGTGCGGTGCCCCAGGGTTAAGTCCTAGGACCGATCCTGTTCATCTTATTCATCCATAACATAGAGATTGCACTAAATAGTTAGATTTCAGTTTTTGCAGACGGTACAAAACTGTGTATAACAGTAAATTCCAAACAGGAAATATTTGCACTTCAGCAGGACCTAAATAAAATTGAGGCATAGGCTACAAGATGGCAAATGCAATTTCATGTTGAAATATTCTAAGGTTATGCACATGGGAGCAGAGAACGTGTGGGCAAACTACTACTTGGGGGGGTACTATATTAGGGAAGACTGACATGGAGAAAGACCTGGGGGTGCTCATAGATCATAGATTTGGCACTATTAGGCAATGGCAAGCATCAGCCAGCAAAGCAAACAAGATACTGGTGTGCATTAAAAGAGGGATTGCAGAAAGGGATAAAAGAGTAATACTTCCACTTTATCAATCACTGGTTCGGCCTCATCTTGAATATGTGGTGCAGTTTTGGTCACCAACTCTCAAGAAGACATCCTCAAGCTGCAGAGAGTTCAGCAAGGGGGTAAAAATTAATGAAAGGGATAGAAGGCCTGAGTTATGAAGACCGCCTTCAAAATGTACACTTATTCATCTTAGAAAAGAGGCAGCTACGAGGGGACCTTATTGAAGTCTACAAAATAATCAATGGGGACCACAATATTCATAACAAACTGTTTATTCAGAAAACTGTATTGAGAACACGGGGACACAACAGGAGGTTGGATAAAGGGGGGTTCAATCTTAGAATTCGTAGTGGAGTTTTTACTGTGAGAGTTGAGAAATTGTGGAATTCCTTTCCACAGACAGCTGCATTTGTTGATAGTATTAATAAATTCAAGAAACTTCTTGATGAGTTTCTTCTTTCACTTAATATACATAACCAACCTTACCTATATGTTACTATGTTACCATGTTAAATCACTGGAAATCACTGATATCACATATTTAGATAGGGAGCCTAAGTTGATGAAGGCGCTCTTTCTCACTGCTCTAGTCTAAATACCCCTGGGTAGGAAGACAGGGAGTGTTGGGATGCAAGAGTGGCAATGGGTGATGTTGGCATCACAGGAACTTTGAGAGCCTGCTGTCAAAGGATTTGGAGTGCAGAGGAGATGTAGTTCATTGGTGAGATAAGGACAAGATACAAGTCAGCGACAAGCAGGTGGTGCACTGTCAAGGTAATGGGCAGGGACCAGGTTGGGTCAGTAACTTGCAGACAGCAAGTTACCAGGCAGAAACTGAATTTGAAACGAGCTGAGGGCAATACAGGAGCAGATAAGCAGAGAAGAAGATGTCAAGGAGCAAGCCAGGTCAGTAGCCCGAATCAACAGCCAAGATGCAGGATCATAGGTCACAGGAATACTGCAGAAGACCTTTCAGCACTGAGGCCTGGCAGGGCCCAACTTAAAAAGTCTGTATGGTGCCACACAGAAAAAAACGTGAACGCTTGCCTGTGCACATGCTGTGCGTTGTGCACACATTCCTGCACAAAGACACACTACTGTGCAAGATTCAGTGTGCATAACCATGTATATGCATCATCCAAACAGGAGGCAATCTCTACAGTGTAGGGATTCCGGGGTGCAATGTCTGCAATGTCATTTCAGGCCTATTTCACTTGTTGGAAGACAAGATAATCTTTTTTAACAGGACAAATTATTGCTTTTAATCCATAAACAAATAGAATAAAACAAAGAGGCAAAAGCTATATCTTGAGTTTATGCACTTCAGCATGCTTTACAGGTGCATACAAATGCACCATTGTGGAAAGTTGGCCTGTTATTGGTTACTGACATTTGGATATTTGAAGGAGCCATTCCTCCATGGGTAAACTGTTCATTATAGTGTCTACAAGTAGACTTACAGGATGGACTCTACTTTGTTTAAATTTACTTCCCTCTGCAACCTAACTTTTCTGGCTGATTTTAACTTTGCTTGACTGCTATCTGCCCTGACCTTACCTAAACTATGATACTGCCTTAAACACTGAAAGCTGGATTGGTACCCCAAGGGTAAGCACCCTAAAAAATATGTTTTTATTAACACTAGATTTTAGAAAGGCTTGTATAACTACTCTTAAAATACACATTTATATACATGTCTGGAAAAAATGTGTTTACTTTAATATACATGACTTTGTTTTCTGTTGCATATAATATATTCTACTCTACAATATATATAT